>NW_021557838.1:0-1139 GCF_001605985.2 Dendrobium catenatum
CCAGGTGCCTTGCTTTTGGAGAGCCAAGAATTCTTCGGCCATTGCCTGCCTCCATTCGTGATGTTTGGCAGCCTCTTTAAAGCTTGTGGGATCGGGATCGTGGTCAGAGGCGTTGATGCTGTGTGCGAGGAGATTGAGACGAACTGTAGGTTTGAGTGAGCCGGTCTGAGTTCTGGTTGTCATATGATGTCGAACGGGGGGTATATGAGGTTGCGGAGATGTGGTGGGGGTGACTTCTGAATGAACGAGCTGTGCTTCCTGATTTGAGGAAAGAGTTGGTTGAGACGGGTGATGCGTTATTGGTGGTGGTGGAGTGGATGAGATTGTCGCCGATTGTGTTTGATCGAGAGCCGTGGGTGTTGGTAAAAGCATAGCAGGGGGAACTGCATCTTGTGGATCCTGAGAGAGTATAATGTTATTAGCGAAAGGAAAAGAATGTTCAAAGAATTGTACATGGCGAGAAACAAAGATTTTGTTAGTCTCCCTGTTAAGGCACTTGTATCCTTTGTGTGTTTCCGAGTAACCGAGAAAAATAAAGGAGTTTGATTTCGGTTCCAGTTTGTTGTGCAGGTGTTGTGGTAACAGTGGGAAGCATTCGCAACCGAACGTCTTCAGGTGATGATAGTCCGGTTTGATGCTGAATAGTAACTGCAATGGTGACTTGTTTTGAGTATTCGGGGAGGGCATTCTGTTGATTAGGTAGGCCGCTGTGGAACAAGCTTCGGGCCAGAACAGATGCGGGACTGAAGCTCTGTGTAATAGAGAACGAGTGGTTTCGATCACGTGCCTGTTCTTCCGTTCGGCCACACCGTTTTGTTCAGGTGTGTAAGGGCAGGACACCTGATGTCGGATGCCTTTAGACAGAAGAAAGGATTTCATTTTATAGTTGTTGAATTCGGTTCCTCCGTCTGTCCTGAGTGTTTTGATTCGATGATTCAACTGATTCTCAATTAGTATGGTAAAGTGTTTAAACACCTCAGATACATCGGACTTATGCAGAAGCGGAAACAACCATGTGTAACGGGAAAAATCGTCGATGAACAAAACAAAAAATTTATAGCCGAGTGTCGAGGAGACCGGAGACGGACCCCAGACGTCAGCATGTATAATGTGCAGAGGTGTATGAGTTCTAGAGTGAG
>NW_021557839.1:0-281 GCF_001605985.2 Dendrobium catenatum
TTCACTAAAAGCCAATTTATTTATTCTTTAGGTCTACTGGCTAGTGAGACAGAGAGATAGATATAACCTATTTGGGCTACTTCTGGTTTTTATAAGTTGAAGGTCCAATTTTGAAAATTATTTAGATCGAGATAGTGATATTTTGCCTATTATAGTTTTCAAAAATACGAAAATTTCTATAATTTTTTTTATTTAATTTATATTTATGTAATTTAAAAATAAGAATAACTTTACACTAGAAAAACTTTTGTCGTGTAACTTTTTATATGTTATAGAGACAA
>NW_021557840.1:0-209 GCF_001605985.2 Dendrobium catenatum
TAAATTCATCTTCAGGTCTCCTAGATGGATCAAAGAATCCCCTTTCTTAGGTAAACACCTAAATCCACCTATTTAGTACTAAAAGGTTATAGGGCAAAATTCAACCTAAGATCTTTTTAGTGGATCGAGAAATTCTTGCTCTTAAGGGAAACCAAGGATTCATGTCCTTTAAGTCTCATAGCAAACTAATAGATCAAAGGGCATAATTT
>NW_021557841.1:0-1300 GCF_001605985.2 Dendrobium catenatum
TTAAGGCACTTAAATGTTGAAGAAAACTTCTATGATCGAGGGAATCAATATGGGTCGTCCAATGAACCACTCTGAATTTACTCTGAATCTTCTTCATATTATAGGGCATGTCATTCCCAAAAATTTATAAATAGGCCTCCACTCCTTACATGAAAGAGAGAATTGGACCTTGGCCTAGAGATTCAAGGGAGCTTTAAAGCTTCAAAAATCCTAGAGCTCCACCTAAGCACCACTGCCTGCAAACCCTAATCGCCAGCCATTACTGTCAGACTTTCACCGGTCAAGCGTCGTTGTACGTCCACCCAGTCGCCATTGTTAGACGTCCACCTAGCCACCGCTGTCGGACCACTGCCCAAACATCACATTAGAACTCTGTCTGACCACCGTCGTGGGTTTCCGCTCGACCGTCGTTATCTGACCATCATTGCCTGCCAACTATGGTTATCGGACTACCATTGTCTGACTACAGTCCTTAGACCACAATCATTTGATTATAGTCCATCTGACCTCAATCACATGTCGATCATGATCCGAACCATCATTGCCCGACCACGATCCTTCTGACCCTAGTCGCCCGATTAAGGTTCTTCATACCTCCGTCTCTCGTCAACTACGGTTCCTCCAACCCCGTCGCTCAACTACGATCCCTCTGACCTTCAATGCTAGACTACGATCCCCCCAACTTACTATGAACTCTGACCTCTGTAGCCCGACTACAGTCCCTTTGACCACCATCACCCAACTTTGATCCCTTCGATCACCATCGTCTAACTAGGGTCCCTCAGACTATAATCATCCGATTATGGTCCCTCCAATAAAAGTTGCTCGACTACGATCCCTCCAACCACCATTGCCCGACTACAGTGCCTCCAGTCTCCATCGCCCGACTACGGCCCATACGACCACCATCGTCCAACTACGGTCCATCTGACCAACATCTACAATCCCACCAATCAAAGTACCTGACTATGGCCCCCACGACTTTGGTCGCATGACTACAATCCCTCCGACCACCATCGCCAGATTAAGGCCCATCCAACCATAGTTGCCTGTCTTTGGTCCCTCCGACTATGGGTGTCTAAAACGGTTTGCAGGACGGTTCGGGTCAAAGCCGACACCGACTCGCTACTATTTGACTCGACCAAAACCCAACCTGATTTTGCAAACGAGATAAAAAATCTCAACCCGGACCCGACCGACGCTGATTACAGGTTAACTCGACCCAACCCACTCATTCGAGCGAGTTGGAGCACGAACGGGGCACGAACGACACTGAAAATATGGACGACAGAGCGGACGA
>NW_021557842.1:0-256 GCF_001605985.2 Dendrobium catenatum
AAGGGCTTTGTGCCATATCGATCATATCCTATTGATTAATATCTCAAGGATTTTATGCCAATAAGAAACGTAACGGCTCTGGCCATAACCGATATTTGTGGTGCCATTTGGCAGCAAAACCACTCGGTTCAGTGGGCCTCGGTCATAACCGTTTATCCTGCGGTGCAATTTGGCGGCGAACTGCCGGTTTGAGGACACATACCACGTCCTTACTAACATGAGATTGTTTGAGAATGGATCCTAGTAATATTTTCGA
>NW_021557843.1:0-263 GCF_001605985.2 Dendrobium catenatum
CTTTGGATATTTGACCAAGTAAATGAGTTGACTTGGTCAAATAGGCTAGGGTTTGACTCAAGGCAGGTTTTAGAAGTATTCCATACATCTCATGAAATAGATTCAAAGGGAATATGAGACTATGCAATCAAGGTTTTGAATGAATGCAAGGAATAGGTTCATATGGGTCAAGTTTGACTAAGTTTTAGGTTAAGTTGACCAAGTCAACTATTGACCATGTCAATAGTCCAAACAAGTCTAAATCACTAAGTAAAGTGATCGCA
>NW_021557844.1:0-294 GCF_001605985.2 Dendrobium catenatum
TGCAGGAAACCAGGTCATACCAAGACTGATTGCCCAATACTCAAAGCCACTCCTAGCAAGGAGAAGGTAGAGGAGAAACCAATTGTAAAGAAGGACAATAAGAAATTTCAAAGAGCTTTTTGGGTGGACTCAGCTTCAGATTCATCAAAGACTGAAAAGGAAGATGAAGTCACCAACCATTGCTTGATGGCAGATAGCATAGATCAAATAGATCAAGAAGAGGGTTGCTCTCACACAAGACCTCGTGGGAGCATATGGTATGAAAAACCTTAGGAGAATTACCCAAAAGAACTT
>NW_021557845.1:0-347 GCF_001605985.2 Dendrobium catenatum
GGGATTACTAATGTGTGGATTGAATTGGATGCCCAAATTATTATGCATTACATTTCTGGGAAAGGCTCGGCTAATCCTCTTTATTTCTACATTATTAGAGAAATCAAATTTTTGTTGTCTTATTTTAACTTTATTTTATCTCATATTCATAGAGAAGGCAATGCGGCGGCAGATTTTTAGCTGATTTGGGGGGTAATTTGAATAATTTTATGGAATTTACTAGTACCTCTTTACCTCCCAAATTAGTTGGCATCACTCATTTGGATCGGTTGGGTACGCCTTACATTAGATTGGGGTAAGGTGTTTTATGTTGTTTTTCTGTGCTTTTTTTTCTTGGGGGCTTTGGG
>NW_021557846.1:0-871 GCF_001605985.2 Dendrobium catenatum
CCTGTGAATTTTGTCGAAGTTCACCGACGGGATCACTCGGTCGACGCCGGAGAAGTATCGTTATCGGAGGTCCCTCGTATATAAGAGGGAAGGCTGTTTGAAAGACGACATAAATCTAGCAGTTTGAATTGATCATCGTATCAAACGGCCTCTCTCTCGCCGATATGAATCACGCTGTGTTCGGGAGCGCGTCTGATGTGCCAGCAGCTGCAAGGGTGGTGAAAACGACTCCCTCCCAATCTGATAGTGCCGCATAAAGAGATTCCCAGGGCGCAGTCTCGATAGGCTTGGTTATCTGGACCTGTAAAAAAACGCAGTTAAGGCCCTCCCCATAGATTTGTGCCCAAAAATCACCCAAGTCAGCGACGCGCGGTCGCGTGTAAAGGGGCTATGCGCCTCGACTTGCAGCTTGTAATGGAGCCTCACGTCCTGACAAAACCTGAAAGAATTACAGATCATAGGTTAAGGGCGTATAACTTACAGCGGATCATTCAGTATCTCCAGCCACTTGCACTATCTTTTATCCATAATATCTTGTATCTTTAAGGCTCAGTGGAAAGGTCTCAGGGAGACCTACAAAAGCCCTATGGATCCATGCCCTGGTCAGGTCAGTGTTAGGTTTAATATAAGTTTGAGCATTTTGTTAATTTCTTTAATTATTCTTTAAATACAAGTCCACCAGGCATGGAATTTTGGGAGATTGAATTTGAACATGTTTTTGACATGAACAAATTTTATCTTCCCTTTTTAAGATGTTCAAGGGCATTTTCCCCAAATTTTAAGTTTAAGGGTCATGGTTTGACCCTTAAATTCAAAATGGGGTAAAGACCAATCCAATGGGATTTAGGGTGTGATGTTTTGTGTGCTGATG
>NW_021557847.1:0-216 GCF_001605985.2 Dendrobium catenatum
TCACAAACTCGCTCGACAATCTCTCTTTGTCAAAGCCTTACAATGGTTCGGATAACGTCACCATAGGCGACGGAACTACGGTTGGTATCACTCACGCTGGGGCGGGAATCCTCCCGACCCCTTCTCGTAAGCTAAAACTATCCCAAATTCTTCACACTCCTAATCTCAAATACAATCTCATTTCCATTTCCCAACTTACCAAAGACAATTTCATTT
>NW_021557848.1:0-361 GCF_001605985.2 Dendrobium catenatum
GTTTGAACTTCAATCTTATAAGATATTTAAATTTTTTTCTTTCTGGTACATATTATGTATAGAAAGGAAAAAAAAAAAAATTCAGATGCCTTCATATGGAGAGATTATTATGCGTAGTGTCTGAACTCAAAGAATCGTTCAATTTTGTGATTGTGAATAATAAAGACACAGTAAAACTGCAATGGTGAACAATATTGTGCTTTAAATGTTCATAGTCATACAACTGAATGATTCTCTGGGTCTGAATTCTGTATGTAATAATCTCTCCTTTACATGATTGAAGTCGGAGGACGTCCGGGCTCTGCACGTAATAATTTTCCCTGATATAGACACCTCTTTATATTTTTTTTTTTTTTTTTTG
>NW_021557849.1:0-299 GCF_001605985.2 Dendrobium catenatum
GTCCAACCATCGTTAGACCACCACCCGTCCACCAGACTTTCGTCTGACAATTTTTAGACCACCACCTGATCGCAATTCGTATCCAAACTTCCGCATAACCATTATTGTTGGACCACCAAACGTTGTCTAGTGCCGCCTAACCACCGCTCAGATATAGGACATCTATCTGATCACCGTCGGATCACTGACTGGCCGCTGACTGGTGTCAAACGACCTCCTAGTTGCCACTGAACTTCCATTGGGCTGTTGATTGCCACCAACATGTTGCTCAATCATCCACCACCATCGGACTTTCACCT
>NW_021557850.1:0-245 GCF_001605985.2 Dendrobium catenatum
AGGTCACGTTCTTCTTCAAGGCCCTTGCCATAGAGGGTTGTATTCTGTTCGTCCAACCACTCAAATTTCAGATCTTGCTCTGCTGTCCATCAACACCATCCCAGATCTTTGGCATCTGCGACTTGGGCACACGTCCGGATCAACATTAAAACTGTTATCTACTGTTTTACCTTTTAATTCGTGTAATGTAGGCTCTTTACATTCTTAAAACACTTGTCGGTTGGCTAAAAGTTGTCAATTACCAT
>NW_021557851.1:0-262 GCF_001605985.2 Dendrobium catenatum
CCCTATGAAGTGACAGAAAAGATTGGGGCAGTAGCATTGTTAACCTCAGAATAACAAAACAAAAAAAATCTCGCGTACAAACCTTCCACCCGACGGATCCACAAATTCTGCCGCAAATCCAGCTGAAATCGGCGCCGAATAGGTCACCTCCCGTGAATCCTGCGACGTCGCCTTGATCGTTGCACTCAGACGTCGTTAAATACAAGCTCAAAGAGAGCATTCGGGTGCTCTTCTCCCGTTGGCTACCTCTCTTTCACCCGAT
>NW_021557852.1:0-220 GCF_001605985.2 Dendrobium catenatum
TAACCAAAATCGCACATAATCAAAATGTGAGAGTTCTTAGTACTAGATGGATTCCAATAAACCGCAATGATAAGCACAAGCCCAACATTCATAATAGCTTTTATACAACCAATCCTGTACCCAATGTGTAAGGTCCCACTGCTCAAATTATGAATATGCTTGCAGGACTTCCTCCGAGAGATATTAAAATGAATAGCAGTGCAGTCGTTAAAATGACTCA
>NW_021557853.1:0-223 GCF_001605985.2 Dendrobium catenatum
GGGGGGAGAGAGAGAGGGAGAGAGAGGGGAGAGAGAGAGAGAGGGAGAGAGAGAGTGAGAAAGAGAGAAGGAGAAAGAGAGATAGAGAGAGAAAGAGAGAGAGGGAGAGAGATAGAGAGAGAGAGAGCAAGGGAGAGAGAGAGTGATAGAGAGAGAGCAAGGGAGAGAGAGAGAGAGAAAGAGAGAGGGTGAGAGAGAGTGGGAGAGAGAGAACTAAACTTCT
>NW_021557854.1:0-210 GCF_001605985.2 Dendrobium catenatum
CCATTATCACGGATTGATGACTTGTTTGATCAACTTTCTGGCTCTTATGTATTTTCGAAGATTGATTTGAGATCTGGATATTATCAGGTGAAGGTGAAGGAAGCTGGTGTGTTAAAGATAGCTTTCAGTACTCGGTACGAGCACTACGAGTTTTTGGTTATGCCTTTTGGGGTTGTTGACCTTGATTTTGTCAAACCCATGGGCATGGTG
>NW_021557855.1:0-229 GCF_001605985.2 Dendrobium catenatum
CCAAATTTCTGCACGATAGTCACTGGACTTCCACTCGGCTACCTACTACCGCTAAACTTCCATTCGGCCCCTTGACCGCCAACAAACTTTTATAAGACCATCATTAGACCATGGCCAAGTGGACAATTGTAGACGAACTTCAACCAGTCCGCCAACCATCGTCGGACTTCCACCCAGCCATCAATCGCAGTCGGACTTCTGCCTGACGATCTTCTGACCATCGCCCGTC
>NW_021557856.1:0-768 GCF_001605985.2 Dendrobium catenatum
TGTATTTATTTCTACAATAAATTTATTAAAAAATCTAAAATTATTTTTTTTTACTAAAAAAAATGTTAAAAAACTAAGAGTTGATATAATAAAAGGCTTGTTGATACAAATTTGTTGTTCATTTTAAAACTAAGTCTCTTATTTGACGAAAAAGTTAATCCAACTCTTTCATTATTTAATCAAATTTATCTTATAATTTTTTTCTAGAAAATCATCACACATAGTCATTTGATTTCTAATTATCTAACTAATATTCAATATGTTACAAATATTTAGATTGTCTTTGACATTAACATCATAATGCAAAAAAAATCATAAAAATATAGCACAAAAGATATTACAAATAGTATATTATATGCAACAAAAAATGTATTCTTGACTGCAATAGAATTAATGTTTAATTTCATACTTCAATCATACACAAAACTTGAGAAATACCTCTAAAAAATCACATCAACAACACTTTCAGCCCAGTTGAAGATGATTATACTAAAATTTGAGAAAAATACAATGGTCTAACTCGTCCTTGAAGACGACCAGATTACAGATATCAACTGAGAGTTTTATAAAAGTCCAACGTCACTCCACTGCCAGGTGGTGGTCCGACGGCACTCCTGTGTCAAGCGGTGGATCGGTAGTGGCACTTTAGTGTTAGGGGATACTTCAGCTTCGGATGGCACTTCGGTGTCCCTTGGTGGTCCGTCGGTGGTGTGGTAGAACTACGACGGTGTTGCGGCAATACTCCGGCGGTGGTGCTGCAAGACTATG
>NW_021557857.1:0-368 GCF_001605985.2 Dendrobium catenatum
ATCTATTATATAAATCACTAAAAGCTAATGCCTTTGAGAATCAGTTCATTTACAACCCTATTGCAAGAAAGCTTAACGTGTAGGAAGCAATAAGTTAAAAAGCCTTCAGTTTTACACTGTATAGTTGCATATTGTTGTACATCAATGTTTCTCCTTTATATGGGGTGACATCGAATTATAGGGTTAGGGTTTTCATGGTGTTTTTGTGTGGAAAGGGCGGATGCAGGCGTTGGGGAGAGGGTTTTGACGTGTTTACTAGTCTAAGCCACTTTCGTGTCCCATCAATGCACCTAGTGAATAAATAGAAACCTTCAATTCTAAGGTAAATATATTGAAGTAATAGCGTTCCAAGAGGAATCAATTCTTAA
>NW_021557858.1:0-271 GCF_001605985.2 Dendrobium catenatum
TTAGTAGTATAGAATGTAGTTTATTTTTATTATTTGTGATTAAAATATTTGAATTGGCGGCAAGAAAGGATTATGTTGGCAGGGAGAAGGAATTTTATTATTATTTTGATATTCCCTGAAAAGAAATTTTGTTGGTGGAGAGAAAGGATTTCGTTGGTGGTAAGAAGAGATTTTGTCGTTTGTATGTATATACTTGAAATTTTGGCCTGGGTGCCACTCTTATAATAATTATGATATATTTATTTATATTTCATATAGTCTCAGTATTGTT
>NW_021557859.1:0-212 GCF_001605985.2 Dendrobium catenatum
GGATCAATGCAATACTATATCAAAAAACTTCTTTTATATGGTTAACTTCTGCTCTATTTACTTCATCTATAAAGAAAGAAATGCTAGGCATTTTGGGCACTCTTTTGACGATATATCTACCACTTGTGTTAAAATTAAAAGAGTCATTCTTTGCATGGTATCAAAGTGGAATAAATTTGAAATTATAAGTCACCATTTATTATAATGTATGG
>NW_021557860.1:0-544 GCF_001605985.2 Dendrobium catenatum
GGCCATTGACGATTTGAAGTAGAAAGGGATTGAAAATAAAGTTTGAAGGTGTGATTGTTAAGTTAGAAAGCCTTCATTTTAAAAGAAAATGATACATTCGTCCTGGACAAAAACAGTTGGTCCTGGACGAAAATCATCGTTCGTCTGGACGAAATTATTTCGTACAGACGAATCAAATTCTTCCAAAATGTAATGAATTTTCATAATCAACGCAATTTACGATGTGTCCCTTCGTACAGGCTTTTTGACTTGACCGATCGTACAGAAGAAAATTTTTCGTACAGACGATCAAAAAGTTAATTCATTTTAATGTCTGTTGAAAACCATCCCCTACAATGAAACGACATCTGTTCGTTTGGACGAACCAAAAGTTCGTACGGATGAACTTCACAATTAAAATTTTCTTATCCACTCAACCGCTCCATTCAATCGTCTCGACGTTTGAGAGAAAAAAATTTTGTCCTGGATGATCGTCAGTTCGTACAAACGATCTAATTAAAAACTGCTCTCAAAACGGTTAAAATTCGCGCAAATTGATTCTTCC
>NW_021557861.1:0-402 GCF_001605985.2 Dendrobium catenatum
CGGTGCGGCAGAGAATCGTCCATCCTTTTACACAATCCCAAGTGTTGGCATAGAACCGTCCGTCCTTTTACACAATCCCCAGTATTGGTAGAGAACCGTCGTCCTTTCACACTCTCCTAGTGTGGGCAGAGAACCCTTCTACTATTTACACTCTCCAAGTGTAGGCAGCGAACCCTTCGGTTGTTCACACTCTCCAAGTGTCGGCAAAGAACCGGATCTCCTTGACAGAGGTTCTCACAAGAATCTAGAAGGAAGAAAGAAAAGAGTGAAGTAATCCCAATTCACAAGTAGAGATTCTTACCTTTGAAATTCAAGTGAAGCCTTCTTGCTCCAGTGGTAGGAATCCTCCCTTGAATGCTCTGTTTCACTCTCTCCTTGGTTATTCTCTCAAGAGGCACGAAG
>NW_021557862.1:0-225 GCF_001605985.2 Dendrobium catenatum
TCGACTTTTACTGGTGCTAATAATATTACTCAGTATTTCAAATATATTGTGCCATGGATCATGATATCATAAGTTTGATAGTTATAGCAAGCTAAAGATTTAGTAGTCGTACTATTGAGAATAATATTGAAATGATTCATCATCTCGAAATTAGGAGCTCAAAAAATAATGGTAATATCCCATTATTTTTACATTGATTAACTCTGCTTGTCAAGAAGTGATTTC
>NW_021557863.1:0-328 GCF_001605985.2 Dendrobium catenatum
TTACCATACCGCATCTCAGTTCACACCTTTCAAGATTATTTATGGAAGAGATCCACCACCGTTGGTGAATTATCAGAAGGGGACGACCTCGGTATATTTAGTGGATCAATACTTGGAGGAGAGGGATAGGGGGTGTTGGGAGAGTTGAGGGAACACCTATTGAGGGCCCAATAGATCATGAAGACCAAGGCGGACGCTCACCGCAAGGATGTGACATTTGAGGTTGGAGAGATGGTATACTTGAAGCTAAGGCCTTACAGACAGAAGACTTTAGTTAGCAGAAGGAGTGAGAAGCTCTCTCCACGATACTATGGGCCTTTCGAGATCG
>NW_021557864.1:0-332 GCF_001605985.2 Dendrobium catenatum
GCATTATTTGGGTATCAAGATCCATAATTAGCTTAAGAGTTCTCAACAAATGAGGGTTTTGGTTAATCTCATTGATATCATACTAACCTCGAAAGAGATCTACGTAGAATACTAGAATATAAAACATTCAAAAACTCATTTAAAATGTTAAGTACCTGGCACTCATAACTATCTATAAACAAAATGACACAACGAAAATTAAGCTACTTATTGCATTTATTAACACATAAACTCATTACAGTAACCTAACATGTTCAGATGTTCTCATCCAGTTTGAATGAAAACTGGCTCACTGATTAGGACCAGAAATTAGCATTATAATCAATTGCCAT
>NW_021557865.1:0-751 GCF_001605985.2 Dendrobium catenatum
GTGGTAGCAGTTCTAGTCGTAGACCTAGAAAAAGCCAGCCCCCTCCATCACAAAACTCTCTTAGACCTTCTACCTCGGCTGTGGCTCCAGCTGCAGACCCGCCTATCCTTCCTAATCCCACGAATCTCACACCTATCTCTACCCTACCAATTTCCATTCCCAATCTGAATTCCCCAACTACCGAAGCCTGCCTTATAGCCAACTCTTCACCTACTAAGTTTGATCCGACCCATAATCTTCAGGATAAAAAATCCCTTCCCACTGCGAATAAATTTGAGCTTCTTTCTGATCCTCAAGACCAGCAGGACCAACAAGACCCACATCCCCCCACTTCCTCTTCACAACTCAATCATCAATCCAATAACCCCACTCCACCAGTAATTCAAGATAACTCTATTCAACTATCTTCACCTGCTAACTCCCCTTCCAACACGCCCTCTCCTAGTGCTAGCACTAGTTATAACCCTGCCCAAGACAAAACCAGCCCAAAGAATACAAGGAGCAAACAAGCCAAAAAGGCTAACAACTCCAAATCTAAACATAAATGACCCTTACCAGATTGGCTTCATGGAACGTGAGGGGATTTAATAATCCAGCCAAAGTTTTGTCTTGTAAGTCGTTGATCAAAAAATATAACCTGGATATGGTTTGCATTCTAGAAGCAAAAATTTCTGTGCAGTCTTTAACTGATGGATGGTTCTCCCGGTCTCACTCGATTTTTCCTGTTGAGGGATCTTTTAATAATTTTGCA
>NW_021557866.1:0-1067 GCF_001605985.2 Dendrobium catenatum
TTTAAGACAAGGGTTATTAACCTTGTATTTTGGTTTAAAATCTTAAATTTAAGCAACATTATGAATTTGATTGATTGAATTTAAATTATTCAAATCAATCATAATTAATTGAATTATTATTATTGGCTTGAATAAGATTGTAGCTTGATTAGAGACTAGAGAAGGTTGATTGAAGTTCAAGATTGAAGTTTGAATAAATGATTGAATTGAAGTCTAGATTAAGGTATGGATTGTGATTTAAATTAAAGTCTAGAAAAAGGACTGACTTAAAGTCTGGATTGAAGTTGACTGGAGGCTAGTTTAAATTTTAGATTGAAATCTTGATGATTTATACCTAAATGATTGGGAACTATTAGATCAATAGATAGAAGCCTGGATGGGTCATAGTTACCTCATACAAAAATGAGGTTAACAATCATGTTATATAGAGAAGTTTAAAAGATAAATAAGTTTCTAAAAAATATCAATATGAACTAAGCTTATGAAGAAATATAATATGTCAGAGCATTAAGCTTGCCTTGCATTTTAAATTTGATAATATACAATCTCGCTTGTAAAAATAAGTTAATTATTCTATTGTAAATAAAAAAGTATGAAAAATTGAAATAAAAATCATAATACTACACAATTATAAAAAAAAAATTATAATCAATTAAGAGAAAATACCTTATTTTAATAAATTGAATAATCCTATTTAATATTAGTCCAAGTGAAATAGCAAATCCAAATGGATCATCTCCATGTTGCATCATTTTAATAGCCATTCTATTTTGGTCAACTAATAAGGCAATAAAAATTCCCTAAAATAATAAATAAAAAATACCTAATAATATTTATAAAATTATTTAGATAGTACTTTTTTTATAATTAATTATAAATTATGCAATATTTACAGTAGACAAAATAGGAGTAAAATTGAAATGATCACCTGCTTTGGGAAAAAAAAAGAAGTTCTCAAGACATACTAGATAATCCTAGCATTTTGGTTAAGGATATACACTTGAGAATGATGGTTTACTTGTGTAACAATTCTAAGAGTTTGGTTTATTTCTGACCAATAAAAATCC
>NW_021557867.1:0-217 GCF_001605985.2 Dendrobium catenatum
TACACTTGATATTAAGCAACTGTCCCTCACCCAATTAAGTGGGCTAAACACAAGGGGAGGTCTCGAGGAGTGGGCTGGGCATGTTTCAGAGTATTATGGGCTGATCTTAATGGGCCTAAAATTAAAAGAGTGAATTACTTGTTGGCTCAAAATAAAAGTAAATATTATGGATTTCATTTTCTGAATGGTCATAAACAATGAAAGATAATCTCATAAT
>NW_021557868.1:0-536 GCF_001605985.2 Dendrobium catenatum
ATTATAATATCTTATCTCATCTTTGCAAGCTGCCTGCTTTGCTAAGTATATATGATGCCCTTATCATGTCCAAGGACCTTAGGGACACACTTATCAAAGCCTTGCAAAATCGTGCGCAATATGAAGCGTTCTTTGCTGAGCAAAGTTTGAAAGAAGCTTTGTATGTGCAAACCACTGCTACAATTACTTTATGCAATAGTGATTTACCTTTGGGAACTGTAGACCATAACAGACCACTATACGTTACGATATAAAGTAACAATATGGAAATTAATAGAATTTTAATCAATTCAGGTTCTTCTGTTAATTTAATGAGCCTAAAAAACGCTCAAAGGATTGGCCCTCGACGTTCAATATCTAACCAAAGCACAGTATTCCTAGAAGGGTTTAATGAACAAGGTCGAAGAACTTTGGGATCCGTGGTTTTACCTCTAAGCTTTGGAGGGCTACATACAGAGGCAAGATTTCATGTAATTGATTCCAATACATCATGCAAGATACTTCTCGGAAGACAATGGCTCTACATGTATGGTATA
>NW_021557869.1:0-313 GCF_001605985.2 Dendrobium catenatum
GGCGGGGTCACTCATAAGTACCCCCGAGCAGGGGGAAAACAAACTGTCTTTTAAACATGTACCGTCAAAGACGCCATACACGCCTTTACTGCGCGTGGTGGGAAGAAAGTTAACGGCTGCGGTGTCCTCATTCGAGGACACCTATCATACACGTCTTTATTGTGCGTGGTGGGAAAGGCCCAGTTTTCTCGTAGTTTTTCCCTAAACTGGAGAGACGCCAGGAGACTGCCGAAATCTCGGGTGAAAACGAGATCGTACCTGTACTCATTTGAACTCAAAAGATATTAATGAACTAAGTGCAAACTTGAATAAA
>NW_021557870.1:0-254 GCF_001605985.2 Dendrobium catenatum
CATGAATTAATAGCATACCTTTTGAATTAATGAGCTAGGAAGTGCATTTAATCCCCAATCATTGAGCTAAACTTCAGCTCAAGCATTTATGAGCTAACTCCAAGTAGAATCCATCATTTTTTAACCTCAACACCAAGAACTAAGGCCCACCCTAGAGCACAACCAGCTCCAAACCAAAATCAGCAAGCAAACCTAAGGACAAGAGGATCAAAATGAATTGACCCCCCCTGCCTACATCAGATTCTCCCCCACTT
>NW_021557871.1:0-780 GCF_001605985.2 Dendrobium catenatum
TGGGTTTAATTGACCTATTTAAGTCAATTAAAACCTAATTAATGTATGGAATTAATTCCCTTTACTCCTGAATTCAAAACCACAGCCAAGGGAGGGAATTTTCTCTCTTAATGGCATGAGATTTGATCCCAACCGTGGATCTTAGCTCAAGGCCTTTAAATACCCTTTTTAGGGTTCCAAATAGAGGACTTTTGAAATTGCTCTCGCTCTAGACCTACTCAAACCCTAAAATTTTGTGTGAGAGCTCCCCCACCTTCCATCATTTTTTCCAAGTCAAACCCGTCACCAAGATCTCGCCAGCGGTGAGATCTCCGGCCAACCGAGGATCAAAACCTTCCAAGTTGATTTACCGTCAATCGAGGGTGAATCAGAGCTCGAGTTCAACTAGGGAAACATACGAGGACAATCCACAAGCTCAATTGTGTCAAAGATCTGAAGATCCAACGGTGAAAACTACTTAAAACTCATAGAATAAATCACATCACTTTGGGCTAAATAGCTTTTCAAAAAGCTGCTTTTAAGCTGAAAAAATTATCCCCCAAGATTTTTGTTCATGTATAAGAATGTGTTTCAAATTTCAATTGATTTCTTGCACCCAATCACGAGAACGAAGCAAAAATTATTTTGGGTTTCGGTTAGCGTCCAGCATGTAGTTATTCGTCCTCTTGAAAGCAGTCCTGATTTGAAAGCAAAAATTATTTTGGATCTGTCAATCAACGGTCCTGATTTGATCATGTCGTTGTTCTTATTTGTCCGCGAGAGGGATCTGGCGGACGGAGT
>NW_021557872.1:0-582 GCF_001605985.2 Dendrobium catenatum
ATTCTATATGGGAGGCGGCTAGTAAAGTGGAGATGTCCGGGCATTGGGATTATTTATGTAGAACAGTGGGAGCAGGGCAAAATCTGTCTTATTTTTTTAGTTAAAAAACCTTTTACTTTTCTTTATGAACTAGGGATAAATATAAATATAATATAGTAAATATTTGGTGATGGGCGAAAGTTCAGTGTCGGATAGAAGTTCGACGAAAGCCTGAGAACTGGCAAAAGTCTAGCAACGGGCGGAAGTCCGGCGTCCGGTAGAATTCCGGCGACGGGCGGAAGTCCGAAGTCGGGTAGAAATTCAGCAACAGGCGGAAGTCTAGCTTCGGTCGGTGGCCGGGAGGTGGTCGATGAGGAGTTTGGTGGGCTCTTCCTCTTCTCTCTTCTTTCTCTCCTTGCTTTGGCCCCCACCATGAGAAATGAGTGGTCTATTTATAGTTTTTTAAGATTAACATGACAAGTAAGGAGGAAGAAGATCAAGGGTAAATTGAGAGTGGTTTGAATGGATGACCGATGTTGATTCTCTTGATCACACTACAGGAAAAACTCTTCTTTCCGGCGGAATATTTGATAGTTTCCGGCG
>NW_021557873.1:0-2695 GCF_001605985.2 Dendrobium catenatum
TTTATTCTTCAAGCTCTGGAGGTGCATCTCTAACTTGGAAGTCATCCAAATCATCTGAAGTTTCTAAGTAGAGTTTGTTAAAAGTTATTAGCTTTGGTCTCGGGGTTTAGAGGGAGAGAAGTTTTCACTTCGAACCTCTTTACATCATTCTGGGATAGTGGGGTTAAGGTAATATTTTCCACATAACTTTTTAATCTCTCTATAGTTGTTAAATCTGAATTATCTTCCCTAGTGACTTGGACCCCATCCTCATCACTATCAGATTATATAGAAATCTCAAACTTTGGCTAAATTAGAAATTTCCTACATTCTACAGCCTGTGGGTCTTTCTCAAGCATGTATGATTCATCCTCTGAATTGGATTCCAAATCATTATGTATTAGAGGCTCCCTTGCTTACGTGCTTTGATTTTCATTTTCATGTATCATTTGATTTTGCCATCCCCGACCTCTTCCTCTAGATCGTTGTGCCATTCTACCACCTCTTTATGAGGGAAGAGAATGTTACCAATGAACATTATGTTCGAGATCGGGACGCTGTTCTTTTTCTTTTTATTTTCTTTCTTTCATTTATTTTATTTATACTTTAGCCAGTTTGAGATTTTTAGAGAATGATGTCTGCTTCTTAGGTAGATAGAATGAAGTATCATCATATATACCAACTTCATGAACCGAGAACGGTTGCAAGTCACCTTTGATACAGTGTTCTACCCCCTCTCGGGAGAATTTGATACATTGATGTAAGGAGGAGGGCATAATTCTATATTCATGAAGCCAGAGTCTATTGAGGAGAGCATTAAAAGAGGTTTTAGAGTCATTATATGGAATTTGGCTTCAGTTTTGAAGTCTTCTAAATTTAATAACATGATTATGGAGCCCAAAGCCCTCTCACCTTTCTCATTGAATCCTCACAGCATTATCTTGTCAGATCTGAGCTTACGAGTATCGACCTTCAAGTATGCGAGAGTTCTAAGGGTCATGATGTTGATTGATGCACCCGAATTGACAAGCTTAGGAGATACTTTGAAACAATAAAAAATTTACAGAGATATATAAAGGGCAATTATGATATGTGTTCCCAGTAACAAATCTTCATCTAAAAATGTGACATCGGGAACCTCCTTGAAGTATAACACTTCTTCACTATACTGCGTTAAAGCTAACTGAGCCATACAGATCTCTGGGTCGAGCAAAAGCTTTAACTAGAGCTTCCCTCATTTCTTTAGAGAGAACTAGAGCATCGTAATGCTTAGTTTTTGTTACAAATCTACTTTCATGGCTTATATTTTGATGATTGACAAACACTATTCTCTGGACTTGCTTGTGTTCTTAACTTTCAAAGAGGAATCGAGATCCGACGGAATAGACGAAGGCGATATTCAGGAGCGTTTAGGTTTAAGGGTTGAAGTCCAGTCATTACCTGTTATTTTCACTTCTTGAGTATAACTTGTCAAATGTTCCAAAAAAGAGAGATTCTAAGTAACCCTACAAAAACACAACACTTAAGAGACTTAGAATTATCTGGTTTTACTCATACTCGGCCAGGACGAATATTGATATCGTCCTGGACGATCAGGCTTAACAAAAACAGAAAGTCTAAATAAGGATTCATTAATTAAGACAGCCGTCAATAACATACGGCCTAGACGATACGTGTATCGGCCAAGACGATCACAGAGATCCAAAACAGAAAGAAGTGCCCCATAGACAATTAAGGCCAGTATACTGTATTTTAATTATTGGCAAAAGGACAACATTGATCGCCTGACAAAATTTCTTCAAATATGCCTTAATTGATCAGAAATCAAGGACGTACAGATAAGGATGATTGATGATGATCAATCATCCTAGACGATCGCAAAGACGTCGGCCCAAGATGATCCATTAAAAAAAACTATAAGTTACTTCAAGACGAAAAATATCGCCAGCTCTATTCAGGGCCGATGGCTCTGCGACGATCCTCTGATTTGAACTGATCGCTGGGACATCGTCATCGGGCCTGGCACGATCAAGCCAATTTTAAAAACGTCAAGGCTCGTATCAGGGCGATGCTCTGCCCGATCTTCTGAGTTGCTTGAAACTTCGGCCAGGCCCCGATAGATCCAATCCGGCCTGGTAACGATATTGTCGGGCAAAACTGCCAAATAATGAGCTCCTTTGAAGCTCTTCTATTTAAGAGCTCTTGTTCAATGTTTTGTGATAACACTTTGGCTGCGCCATTGACCTGAGAAGGCCTTGAGGGAGAGAAAGAGAGAGAGGGAAAGAGAGAGAGAGGAATCTGTGAGGGGGAGCTTGCTGAGGGATTCACAAGGGTGCCCCTTCAAGGGATCGCGTTCTGCTTTTCTTCGTCTAGAGTATCTCGTCCGTGGAAGGTCGTAAGGTAAGGAGTTAGCTTATTGTTAGTGGTTCTCGTGATGATGCCCAGCATTTAGGAAGAGTGCGAAAGCAAAAAAGGCAGGTAGGTTCTCTGCCTTGCCGGGGTGGCGTCCGGTCAGGTGTTGGCAAAAAAGAGGTGCTTTGGTAAAGGCTTCTCCGCCTAGCGTGGGGCTAAAGGAGAGTCCATTTTGTTAGTGCAATACTCGGAGGGTTGCCTCCGGGGAGGGCTTAGTCGAAGTG
This sequence comes from Dendrobium catenatum, assembly GCF_001605985.2. Classification (NCBI taxonomy): domain Eukaryota; kingdom Viridiplantae; phylum Streptophyta; class Magnoliopsida; order Asparagales; family Orchidaceae; genus Dendrobium; species Dendrobium catenatum. Next base: position 2,616 of record NW_021557873.1, read on the forward strand.
ACCGAACCACTATAAATTATCTGTGTCTGATTCTTGCTTTCTTGGCACCCTTTATTTCCACATTAATATATTGAAAGTAT
>NW_021557874.1:0-1256 GCF_001605985.2 Dendrobium catenatum
GGGCGTGAGCGAGTGGTAGGTGTGGTCGCGTTGGCGGACTCGGGCGCCCGACCCTTCGGGAAAACCATTGCGCAGGTCGGTTCGGGTAACAGGTGCATCGATCTGTCGCATTGGCGGGTCGCCAGCACGCTCCGTACGAGGTAGGCCGGAGTTCTATTGCGCGGGACCTGCGCGTTAACCTGGTACCCGGACGCCAGGCACGAAGGGCGCGACTTCGCTAAGAGCTCCCGCGGTCAAACGCGGGGTAGGCCGGGTCAAAATTCTGACCCGTGGCACTCTGGCATGAACTCATATCTACACGCGCGGTTTCCGGGTTGACCCGCCAGACACCGTCAGGTCAATCCGGCAATCCGACCTGTTGTCTGAAAAGTCGGTGTCTATGGTCACAAACCCCGTATTTTTGGGTCCCGAAACCAGACTTGTGACTCCGAAATTAACACCTAGTCCTAATACCAATCTACAAGTTTGACTATCTTTAGTAATATTTATGTCTCAGTGAAAATAAATCCAAGTGGTTAGATAAGGGTGGCTACCACTACATTGTGCCCATCAGCGGGGTGTGTTTTTTATTTCCGGATTGATTGTTGTTACCATTAAAATGTCAAATATATCTAGAACTATCTTCCTATAAAATTAAGTTAATTATTAGTATATGTTTTATTAAAATATCTCAATCATAACTTGATCGTCTAGTAATTAGTTTTTTTTTTTTTTTATATTTTTTTTGTTCTATAAAATTAGTTAGATTATACCATTGGCTTCATTGAGTTGTCTGTTCAGGTGCTTTCAATCATGATTAAACCAGATTTAAGTGAGAGTAGCCCATAACAAGTCCAATCGATTGGGTTGGTTTTTTGTGTAAGCATTTAATGGTGTTAAAAAACTTGTACCCAAGAGACGAGTGATCTCTAATCTGAGGAGTTCTTATATGATAGTGATTTGTGAAAGCATTTGAGACTATTAATTTTATTAGATTTTATTTGGGATAATTTTTTCATTATTATTTTTTGAAGCAGTTTTTTGAACAAAAAATTTTAGTTCATTTTTTTTACAAAAAAAACTACTTTAAAAAGGAATAAAAAAATTGTTCCAGACAGATAGCTTTTTTATTGCTTTGTAAAGGTGTTATAAAGAAAATTACTTTTTAAAGTTATCTTGGATAAAACCTTGGGCATTTTTTTGGACAGCTTTCTTAATGTTTTCTAAAGTTATTTTTTAGTACAAAAATTTTTTGAACGATAATTTTTTATACTAGA
>NW_021557875.1:0-247 GCF_001605985.2 Dendrobium catenatum
GGCAGACTTTTCGACGGAAATTCATACGCCAGTTTTGGCCGCGTCGATAAATTATTTCCGGCGCGAAATTGGCGTCGGAAATGTTTCCGGCGCATGATCCGACGAATTACCGGTGAAAAAACGGATCGTTTTTGACATTGGAAAACACCTTAATTCCAGCGTCATATCCGCCGGTAATTATCGTCGCATTATGCGCCGGTCATTACCGACGGATATGACTCCGCAAAGTGCATGTACGAAACCCACG
>NW_021557876.1:0-285 GCF_001605985.2 Dendrobium catenatum
GACGAATCCTTTCACTATGGATGCCTGGGTCGTCACATATCACTCACTGATTTTATACCTAGACCTCCTTCTTTCCAAGCTCTGCACATCTTTTCCCATGAGATATAATGAAGTCCATGAAGACCTCCTTATTTATCTCAAATAAAGTTTCTAGTAGCTTTTTCAATTTTATGAAGGATCCTTTTTGGTATTAAAGTGTGAGTAGCTACAAAAATAGGTAGTGCTGCTAAAACAGACTTGGTGAGAATGATTCTCCCAGCTAATGATATCATATTTTTTCCCCAC
>NW_021557877.1:0-499 GCF_001605985.2 Dendrobium catenatum
TTATTCTCTCCCTTGCTCTCTCTTGCTCTCTCTTGTTCTTTCTTTAGCTTGCCCTTTCTCTAGCTTGCTCTCACTTGCTCTCTCTCTCTCTCTCTCTCTCTCACCCTCTCTCTCTTGCACTTCCTTGCTCTTTCTTGCTCTCTCCCTCTCTCTCTTACTCTCTCCCTCTCTCTCTATCTCTCTCTCGCTCTTTCTCTCTCTCTCTCCCTCTCACTCCCTATCTCTCCCTCTCTCACTCCCTCTCTTTCTCTCCCCCTCTCTCTCCCACTCTCTCTCTATCTCTATCTTTATCTCTATATCTCTCTCTCTCTTCTTACAACCTTGCTGTCTATTCTCTAGCTTGCTCTTTCTCTAACTTGCTCTCACTTCCTCTCGCTCTCTCTCTTTTTCACTCCCTTGATCTTTCTTACTCTCTCTCTCTCTCTCTTGCTCTCTCCCTTGCACTCCCTTGCTCTTTCTTGCTCTCTCTTCCTCTCTCTCTCTCCCTCTTCCTCTCTCT
>NW_021557878.1:0-222 GCF_001605985.2 Dendrobium catenatum
CAGAAATAACGGCAGAAACAGGCTCAACCGCTCAACAACAAAGAAATACATGAACATAGAGCTCGACCTGGCTCATTTGCATAGAAATAACAAAAGAAACAGCACAGAAATACCAGAACATAGAGCTCGACATGGCTTGATTGAACAGAAATATAGCAGTAAGTGAACAAAAGTGAAAATCCAGACGGAACTAACCAAAAAAACCAGAAAATCGAGCTCGAC
>NW_021557879.1:0-262 GCF_001605985.2 Dendrobium catenatum
CACCCAAGAGGGATATTGTTCCTCTCGAATGAATCCGGCTTTTGCCAATTTCTTAACTTCAGAAACGACTTGTTGCTTGATTTCTAAGCGCATGCGTCGAGGAGCTTGTTTAATAGTAATGGCATCATGCCGAACTCCAACTTTGTGGACTGCTACCTCAGCAGGCAAACCTGGCATTTCGTCGTATGTCCAGGCAAAGAAATCCCTGAACTCAGACAATAACTTAATTAAGTCTTGGGTTTCACCCTCGCTCAACAAAGTA
>NW_021557880.1:0-271 GCF_001605985.2 Dendrobium catenatum
ACTATTTTTTTTCCATGTTATAGTCTCATTTTTCCTGTTGCTGTCTTTCCATATAGTGGTTGTTTTTCACCATGCCGCTGTCCTGTTTTTCCCTGCTGGTTGCTTTCACCTTATTGTTTTCCTAAACTAAGTGCATTAACTACTCATTAAATGGGTTAACTTGAGAGGCTTTTATTTGTTGTTTGGGTGGCATAATTTAGTGAGCAGTTTATGACCATGTCCTCCCTTCTTCTCTCTCTCTCTCTTTCTTTATATATATATATATATATAT
>NW_021557881.1:0-388 GCF_001605985.2 Dendrobium catenatum
GTTGACTTCATTTTTATGTTAGGTCAAGAACATCAAATAAAATTTAATCGCTAACCAATCCAAATAAAAAATCTAATTTCAAATCCAAAATCAATTGTTGAAATCAAAATAAATGATCAATTGGTCCAAAACCAATTTCTAGGAAATTTTGAAATCGTTCAAAACCCTATCAAATGTTTTTGGATTTATGATTTGTTAGTTGCATATTGATTAGTCGTGTCTCTATGGTCAACCATATCAATTTGGAAGCATTTTAAGACTTCTAGCCATCAAAACAAAATTTATTTCTAATGGTTGTAAAATCATTAAATATTTACATCACATGTCACTGGATCATGCATCTTATGAAAGCCCACCTTGGAAACCTCCCCAAAATCATTAGTAATGT
>NW_021557882.1:0-498 GCF_001605985.2 Dendrobium catenatum
TGAATTTGTGAATAATCTCAAGATTGTTATGGCCTTGGGAAAACTTGCCAGCTATAGGAAATACAAGTGTAGTCGGTTTACCCTGAAATATGAATGACAGTTTGTGTTGAGATTGTTCAGCGCTTTGCTTAAAAAAATATAGAAAAATGAGTGGAGAAGGAGAGAGAAACCCGAAGTGTTCTTCCCCTCCAATCGCTTCAATGAAAGAACAACAATCATACGCAACATGAGCAACAACAACCACTTGAATGAGTGCGATGATACAACCATTATCTTGCATTCTTGATATTTAAAGGTCCGTTATTCTTGTGGTGGCTGAAGGGAGGTGATTGCATTTAATCAAACTCTATATAGATTTCTCAACTAATCACTTCTAGTTTCCACCTTCTCCTACCCTTGGGATTGGTTTTTTTTTTTTTGAAGTTACCTGAAAAGTTGACTCTCGGAATAATCTCTTCCGACTGATGTTTTCTGTAGCCTTCTTACTGATGCATGACC
>NW_021557883.1:0-209 GCF_001605985.2 Dendrobium catenatum
TTATTACATAAAAACTATTGTGTCTTTTATAAATGCTACACCATCTCTTTCATCTGTTTGTGTGCTAGATCTTCGTACAATGCTAATTAAGATGTTAAACTTTATACTTATCTATCGCTGCGAATATTTTAGGATACAACACAGGTAAAAAAGGACAATGGATTAAAGAGATCATATTCAAATGGGTCATGCGATTCTCATGCATATTT
>NW_021557884.1:0-241 GCF_001605985.2 Dendrobium catenatum
ACTGTGTGGGTTTTAGCAAAATAATTGAACATCCTGTACAATCATAGGTCATACAGTATGATTAAATATGCTAAAATTAATTTAATTGTTTTTTATGGATTAAAAAATGTATAATATAATTTAATAAAGAATTTAAGTGTTTAGTTTTCATCTTCACATGTGAGTGTGTGCTCGATTGTCTTTTCAATAATCACCTAATTACAAAAAGGACATAGGAAAAAATAAAATAAAAACTTTTTTA
>NW_021557885.1:0-229 GCF_001605985.2 Dendrobium catenatum
ATCTCCAATCTATAGGAAAAGTGTGTGAAGGTTCACCCTTTCATCAAAAATTTCTACTCCTTGGATGACTCCTCCTACTCCTTCATTATTTTGGTGCTCTCTCTCCTTCCCCAAATTTTCTACTCCACTTGTAATCTCTCCAACATCATCATCATCTACTCCATGTTTCTTAGGATCGGACTCATCAAAAACTACATGGGTTGTCTCTTCCACCATCAAAGTTCTCTTA
>NW_021557886.1:0-536 GCF_001605985.2 Dendrobium catenatum
GTTGACCATGTATCATCAAAGGATCAACTTGCAGATTACCTTACTAAAGGATTGGACAGTTCTGTCTTCCTCCGTATGATTGACAAGCTGGGAATAACGGATCCATATTTCCCAGCTTGAGGGGGAGTGTTGAAATCCAGATGTTCCTAGTACAAAGAATCCGACGGACACAAAGATCAATCCGTGGGATACTCTCATTGATCACGCCATAATGAGGGAATGAATCTAGGAAAGATTTTATTTTCTTATTTGTATTAAATCTGCAATTTATTATTTCCGCATTAGGATATCTTGTATAGATCTATAAATAGGGAAGATTGTAATGAAAAAGAACAAGCTTTTCCCTCTCAAATCCTCGTTTTCAACACAAACAAACCAACAAAACTAGTCCAACCTAGCCAACATGAGCCCAAATGAAAAATGAAATGAAATATGAGCTTCTTTCAATGTATTGCAAAGTGAGAACATTATATGATTGGACCGGTCCAGGGGGACTAATTCAGTCGGCCTAAACCGTGGGCCAGCTCTTGCAGTGC
>NW_021557887.1:0-249 GCF_001605985.2 Dendrobium catenatum
CTCCATTTTAAAAAGCAATAAAAAAGCTGTCCCAAACGAAGCCTAAATCTATTGGAAATAATAAACTCATTCTTATATAAGAGTAATTTTGATTTGTAGACTTGCCCCCGATAAAAAACTAAGTTTTTATGCATCTTTAAAATATTGTTGTCCCCTCTTATTCAAGCATGGTGATTTCGATTTTGTAAGACATCTTAAAATTTACACCTTCTAAGTTTTTTGGAGAATCAGACAAACCTATACATATTG
>NW_021557888.1:0-410 GCF_001605985.2 Dendrobium catenatum
AATTTTTCATAATTATTGCATTGTGAAATTTGTGAAAGAAAATTTATTTAAGTTTTTGTTGTCAAATTTCAAAAATAACAAAAAGATTAGAACTCCTGATTAGGCTTACATTTTATTGAGAAAACATTTTTCACAATTCACCCCCCCTCTTGTCATTTAGTGATTTCAAAAATCGTCATTTGGGTCAAAGTGATCATTTAAACCCTTAAAGGGCTATTTGGTCAACCTGGGTTAACTTGGTCAACCAGGTTAACCCAGGGTCAAGATTTGGGTTAAGAAAATTTAAAATGATGCTTTGAATTTAATGGAAGTGATCTGATGCAATGGTGAGGCCATTTGGATTGAACTGACCTTTTAACCCCAAAAAAGGACTTTTTGGTCATTTTGACCACTAGTCAACAAAAATGCAA
>NW_021557889.1:0-4764 GCF_001605985.2 Dendrobium catenatum
TTGATTACCTAGAATTTATTTAATCCTTTATTTTATTAGTGATAACTTGTGGTGGTAACTCTTTATTTAATTTTCATCTTAATTTCCGCAAGCAACTCCTACTTGAGTCACATCAGAGCATAATGTCAGTAGAGCATGTGATCATGATTTAAATTCTTAATATACTTGTTGTTTGAGAAGAATTCTTGAATAAAATCCGAAGGATGTTTGGTTACAATTCCAGTAACGAATATATAGAAGAAAACTATTACGTGTTTTTGAAAAACTACGAAGAGAGTATACATGAATAAACACACATACTACCCTGTCATTGAAATCAGCTTCTGGATTCTCCAAAATAGCCCTCCAACTTCACAAAATTGTCATTAGATTACCTTTGCCTAGGAGAAGAAATGCCTTTGCGTGGCCCTCTTAAACTTGTTGCCTTCACTGAATCAATGAGTGGAAGTCCTCAACATCACAATAATTGTAGCCTTCAGCAGTGACTCTTCATGCAATATACATTGCATATCCATGAGCCAGACCACCATCTTTACACGAAAACAACATTCTCTTCAATAATTCTCCCTGCTGGACTCTTTGTTGTACACAATAAGGAACGTGAGAATCAATCTTTCTCGGTTCTTGATCAAAGCCTGTAATTCTCTACCAGTCATGAAAAGGAAACCTGAAAATTACTAGAAGAAAAAATAAGAGGGAAAAACTTCATAGGGAAATTGAAAATGAATTGAAGCGTCTTTACAACAACGAGTGAGGGTGTATTTATATTTTATAATTATGCACTCACACCATAAGGTAATTGTATAAACTGAAAATTATACAAATAACCTCAAGATAAAGAAACTATGAATAGCTCTTACAACAGAGTAAATGACCACATAAGCCAAGTTCAACAAAAAGGAATTGTCGTGATCTGACGAAACATGATATTTTTATGCTGATAGGCTAATTGTAGTGCAATAACTGATTCACCAGTTGTGGATGTAAGCCAGTGACTACTATATCTACACGGTTACCAAGGATATTTTATAAATGATGCATATGAGGATTTTGAAAATTAGGATAATTGTAATCACTCAATAGACTTCAGAAGTCTACTTAAACAAGAAAGAATTAGATTTGGCATTTGAAGGGACTACCATCAGATTTCGAATGACACATTTTGCTGCCTAACATTTTGAAATTCAAAAAATAATAAATTTGTGTTTTTCTCTAACAAGACAATGGTCTCTAATAAATCCTTGTCAAGTGCCTTATGCTATATTCACACATTCTTCATTCCTTGCATTTGAAGTCGTGTTGATCCTATTTTTCATGTGATTTTATTAATTATTTCTGCTACAAAGGTTCTCCTCCCAAGCTACTTGATTCCTTTTTTTGTTTCTTCTCGGCATGATTTTCTATTAGTTTATTGTGTTAAATATAGTGCTTTTTAATTCTTTAATGTCATTGTTTTCTTGCTCAAAGGGGCTCTGAGTTTATCTATCTCTTAATTTTGTGCCTAACATTTACATATTGCAAATAGATAGGACTATATAAAAGTAGATGACTTCAGGAATGTCCACTATACGCACCTTTTCAACGCACCCTTTCAGTTGTTTCACTTGTTAAGGCCTTATTCCATATGCTGGGGAGGGAGGGGAATGATTTCACAGACGCACACTTTTTCAAATTTTTTTTGCCCCTTCACCATCTTATATGTCAAACATCGGACCAAGCTGTTCAGTAGCTTCTGCAGCCTTGAACCACTTTGTATGGTGTTTCATAATATAATCAGACAGCTTGCAGAAGACCAAGAAAAAATGTTACTTTTTATTGGACTTGTTTGATTTGATTATGAATCGATCAAGAAATAATTAATTTTTTTAGAGAAGTCTAAGTTTTGAGTATTCTTATGGGCCTAATGGTGATTCTATAAAATTCATGTTGGTTGCATTATAGAGGCAGATTAGCCTACTGAGGCCTTACTAAAAGATCTGATTATCATATTAATAACTTGTGCTGTGCTGGAGCGATATGCTGTATGCGCTAGGAGAGTCGCTAGAGAATTGATTGCCATTTTATCTTTTGTGTAGTTACTGATAAAAATAGTCAAAGTTGGATAACATTGAGGAATTTACCCAAATTTGTATATATTGAATTAAGAGGAGACATTTTCACATCATCAGTTAAAATGTTGGCGCCCTAGGTGCACACTATCAAAATATTATAAATTTATTAAAGCAAGCAAAATATTAAATAAGATTAAAGTTAATTTAATACTTGATTTTAAATTGTTTTTATTTATTGTTTAAAATAATATATATTTTGATTAAATTTGAGGTTATAATTTTTAACAAATATTGAATGTAATACTTACTTAATATTTTTGAAGTCTTTCTAGAAATGATGTAGGTGTGATTATGAACAAGAGTTTAAAAAATAATGTTGTAAAAATTATTAGAATTGAAGATAAAATTATAGCTTTAAAGATTGTTGTTGATGTTAATATTATTACTATTATAAATGCTTCTGCTCCTCAAGTAGGTTTAGATATGTGTTTAAAATTAAAAATTTTGAATTACTTAGAAGAATTATCACAAAAGATATCTCTTGAAGAAGAAGTTTTTATTGGAAGAGATTTGGACATATTGATATAGAGACAGATGATTTTAAAAACATTCATGATGACTATGGGTTTGGAGCAATTAGGAAGGTGTTAATACCATATTAGATTTTGCTATAGCTTATGATTTTATTATTTCTAATACCTTATTTAAGAAAAGAGACGAACATCTCATTACTTATAAGAATTGATATAATAAAACTCAAATTGATTATTTTCTTATAAGAAAAATAGACCGTTTAGATTTTAAAGATTGTAAAGTTATTTCGAGTGAAAGTTTATGTATCAAACATCGCTTATAAGAGATATAGTAATGACCTTTCTTTATTAGATTTAAACGAGAATTTGACTTTTAATATGACACAATGGAGAAAAAGGATTCATGTAGCCGACCCCACGTAGTGGGATAAAGGCTTGATGTTGTTGTTGTTGTTGTAAAGTGCATTAAGGAAGGTCAAAAAGCATTTTTAGTAAAAGAGGATATTCAACAAAGGTGGATGAGATATTTGACCAAGTTTTTCAATGAAGATTGTGAGATTGCGATTAACTTTAGTGGCCTTAGCACCTTAAATGAAAATAAAGATTTTTGTTTTTATCAACATATTGGTAAAACTGAAGTTAGAGAGGCTTTAAAACTGAAGATTTTTGATATTCCAATAGAGGTGTGAAAATGCTTAGGAGATGAAATCATTTCTCGGCTTACTAAACTTTTTAATATTATTTTGAATACTGAAAAGATGTTAGATGAGTGGTGAAGGAGTATGTTGATTCCTATTTTTAAGAATAAATGTGATGCACATTAAGATTGTGCGAATTATCGAGAAATTAAGTTATAGTGCCATATTTTAAAATTATGGATTAGAGTTATTGAGCATAGTTTACAACATGATACTAATGTTTCTTAAAATCAATTTGGATCATGCCGGATAGGTCTACTATGGAAGCTATACATTTATTGAGAGGTTGGATGGAGAAGTATTCAGAGAATAAGGGGGGTCTACATATGATATTTATTTATATTGAGAAAACATATGATAAAGTTTCAAGAGAAGTGCTATGGAGAGTTCTAGAAGAAAGGGGTTAATAATGCTTATATTCAAGTTATTTTAGATATGTATGTAGGAGTTGTTACTTGTGTTCAAACATAAGTTGGTTTGACCAAGTATTTTCATATTTCAGCTGGATTACATCTAGGATCAGCCTTAAGCCCATATCTTTTTTCTTTAGTCATGGATGTTCTCACTAGACATTTGCAAGAGTTTGTACCCTGGTGTATGTTTTTTGTTGATGATATTCTTCTTGTTGATAAGACTAGGGAGGGAGTTAAAGGTAAACATGAATTATGATGGTTAACCTTAGAGTCTAAAGGCTTTCGTTTAAGTAGATCTAAAATTGAATATATGGAGTGTAATTTTAGTAATAATAGTTCTAGTGGGGGATTGTGACTTTGAGTGATCAAGTCATTAATAAGAGTACACCTTTTAGATATCTTGGATATATTGTTCAGAGTGATGGTGAAATAGATGGGAATATTATTAGTAGAATTCAAGTTGGATGGTTGAAGTAGAGGAATGCATCGGGCTTGTTGTGTGATATAAAAGTCTCCCTCAAACTTAAGGGAAATTTCTATAAGATGGTGGTTAGACCTGCAATGCTTTATGGTGCAGAATGCTGGTCATTAAAAGAGAAGCATAATATTTAAGTTAAGTGTTACAAAGATGAGGATGCTGAGGTGGATGAGTGGCTTTACTCTTAGGGAGATGACATGAAATTGGCATATACATGAAATGATTGGATTAGCTCCAATGGAAGATAAGATTAGAGAGAGTCGCCTTAAATGGTTTGGTCACACAAAACGGCGGCCTTTCAATGACCCTGTTAGGAAAGTAGATGTATTAGATTTTACTTATGTTAAGAAAGGTAGAAGTAGACCTAAAAAGACTTGGCTAGAAAAATATTAGAAATGACCTTTCTTTATTAGATTTAAATGAGAATTTAACTTTTAACATGGCACAATGTAGAAAACATGATACATGTAGCCGACTCCACATAGTGGGTTAAATGCTTGTTGTTGTTGTTGTTTTAGAGTTTTTTCTCAATCTTAAAAAATGATTTTATGGCCTTTTTTTTTTAAGCATGTGTTAAAATAAACATTTTGG
>NW_021557890.1:0-252 GCF_001605985.2 Dendrobium catenatum
TCAAGGAGTGTGAACAGCCGAAGGTTCCCTGCCTACACTTGGAGGGTGTAAAAGGACGAAGGGTTCTCTGCCTATATTTAGAGGGTGTAAAAGGATGAAGGGTTCTCTGCCTACACTTGGAGAGTATTAAAGGATGAAGGTTCTCTGCCTACACTTGGAGAGTGTGAACAGCCGACAATTCTCTGCCGACACTTGGAGGGTGTAAAAGGACGATAGTTCTCTGCCGCACTAGGTAGTGGTGGAAGAGAGTTT
>NW_021557891.1:0-296 GCF_001605985.2 Dendrobium catenatum
GACTATCCCCTTATGGTAGTGAGTCAGGACCCATCTTATCATATCCATGACTCCTCCAACATGTACTCTTTAGTCTTGTCCTCCCCTATTAAGGACCCCCCCTCTCCTAGTTGGATGAATTTGATAGATTACACCGCTACCCCTAGGAGACTAACTTCGACCCTATCTGAAACGTTTTATGGATGTGCCTTAGTAGCTAGGGATGTCTTTATTGCTCCCCCTAAACCAATTCCCTTAAATTTGGAAACTTTTAAGTCCCCACATTTTATGTTTAACCCATCGTTATGCTTATCTAT
>NW_021557892.1:0-262 GCF_001605985.2 Dendrobium catenatum
AAACAACTATCACATTCCTCAAAATATTGCAATATATTTATTCTTCCAAAATCAATATATAATAATTAGTATATCATTACAATTACTACTCTATCACAAACTCCTAACTACAAAATAATAAGTAAAAATACAAACAAACAAAAATGGGAATCTCTGCCAATTTCACTTTGTCTAATCCTAACCACTTCCCTTACCTGAAATCATTAAAATTCACATAATGAGCATAAAAGTCCAGCAGTAACTCAAACTCACCAAAGCTTTC
>NW_021557893.1:0-225 GCF_001605985.2 Dendrobium catenatum
GTTTGTACACACTATGTATAAGTTTATACATACTATGTACAAGCTTTATACACAATATATACACGCTGTGTAAAAATATTATACACACTATATACATGTTTATATAAGAATTATACACTACATTCAATGCTATGTATAAGCATTAGACACATTCAATATTCAAGTAATATACATAATATGTATAAGTTTATATATATTATATATAAGCATTATACATATTATATA
>NW_021557894.1:0-306 GCF_001605985.2 Dendrobium catenatum
ACAATAAGTGACATTAACCTAACCCCTTGTACTTTGCCACCCCACTTTCTCATAATCTTTCGAAGTGAAGGCCAATGCCAATGAGGTCAGGTTGGGCACAATCCCTCCATAAGGAGGCCGACTGGTGGCCTAAATTTTTTGTGTATGTTTAAAAGTAATTTGATTTATTTTTAAAAGTAAAAGATAAAAAAAAAAAGAGGTCAAGCAGGTTCAAAATTTCCCAAATTCTCATGAAAGGTATCGAGGAGAAAAAGAAATGAGACCCTCACAGCTATCTTAGCGGTGGAAAGAATCCTATCAGGTTAC
>NW_021557895.1:0-1110 GCF_001605985.2 Dendrobium catenatum
CTTAGTTTTTTTTTTTTTTTTTGCTTATTACTTGTCTTTTTTTTTCTTTTGATTGTATGTATTGTGTAGTTTTTTGTTCACTTAAGGCCCTTTTTGACATGACAATGTGGAGAGAAAGAATGAATGAAGTTTATTGAACATGTTGTAGTAGCAAAAATTATCTTGACATTCTATGTTTTAGATTATTTCAATGAATTGCAAATTAGTCATTTCTACTCAAATGTTTGTCCTGTTATGGCTCAATGCACAAGAAAAAAATTATTATTACATACTTGAATGCAACTTAATGCCACAAATGTGATACCCTCTTATTATGACAATTTTCTTTTGTCTTGTAGTTAGGGCTGTAAATGAATCGAGCTGAGCCGAGCATCTGCTTGTTCAAGTTCGTGTTTGTTTATTATCAATTTGTTTATGTTCGTTGAGTTCGATTCTACAAAAGAAACCCTCTGTGTGACATCCTAAATAAATATCTGAAGATCTACAAGGTCAATCAGTATGCAACAAACGCGGTTCACTCTAAACGCGTACCACATTTATTGGGGGCATTTGTTGACCTCCACGCAAGCAAATGGAAATCATAATAAAAAAGGAAATACCTTTTCCATGTCACACTGCTAAATCATGCTGAAATAGTGCTGAGGTATTGTGCATTCGTCGCCACTCACATCGCCTCCCACGAATCCTGCGATGACTATACAGGGCCTCAAATGTCGCCTACCATTGCTAATAAAATGAGGAGATGAAGGCTTTGGGTTGTTTATCTCCTGAGACTAACTCCATAGCCGCAACCTTCCTCCATCTCCCGAGCTTCAGATCTCTCAAGCCTCTACTGTGCCACACAAACCCCTGCCCTTCAACCTCCGATCAAGCTCCAGCCGAGGCTAGACCAGGTTGAACCAAACCCCTCGACTTCTCCTTCCTAGCTCGATGCCAAGATCCAACCTTAGAAACCCCCTACCTTGCTCATGGCCGACCTTTGCCTGATCTCCCGATTTTTTCAGACCTAGAGAGAGGGAGGAAGGGAGAGACCGATGCCCTATCAACGATGTCCCCTTCCTGTCGGGACGGATGTTACAACATTTTGATCGGAAGGAACGAAGGAAGCTC
>NW_021557896.1:0-214 GCF_001605985.2 Dendrobium catenatum
TGTGTGAGTTTTGGGAAACAATGTGAAAATGGGATAGTTGAAAAGAAAGGTTGGATTGTGAGAATGGAGTGTATATGTGGAAATGTATTTTGTAGTAAAGAATATGGAGTGTAAATGTTGGAAATGTATGGAATGTTCATATGAAAAAATTAAATGTTTGGGTGTGGAAGGAGAAGCAAATTGTCTTTGAGAAGTTTTGGGAAGTAAAATTTGT
>NW_021557897.1:0-263 GCF_001605985.2 Dendrobium catenatum
TTATGTCAAGTTATAAGCAAAACTTAAATTTAGAAAAATTAGATTTTTTAATGAATTCAAATTTGAGTTGCAGTTTAAAGTATAGCGCTTGTAAGATAAAAATTTTTAGGGATTTTCATATAGGCTAACACACATTTCAAAACAAAATTAAAACCAAGACAAGATGACTTATATTGATATCATTATAATGAATATTACAATCTAAAAAATGATATCAATACAATAAAAAACATAAAATAAAACTAACACATAACTAAAACATA
>NW_021557898.1:0-665 GCF_001605985.2 Dendrobium catenatum
TACGTGTCACCCTCAGGTGCTATCAATATTCTACCATCTATCTCCTGCTCTGCTGCAGCTGCTGTTGAAGGTCCAGCTGCTGTCGAAGGTCCAGCTGTAGCAGGCTAATGGGTTGGTGCGGGATATTATGGTGGAGCATATGGTGGAAAATGATAAGTACGAGGGACACCAGCATACGGTAGGGTTGTGTAGTATGGGTAGAAAGGAGTACTCTGACCGGGATCTGGTGAAGAATATTGAGGGTCTGGTTAGTAAAACTGCGGGCTACCGCTTCCACGAGTGGGTAAAGGCTGTGTAGCCGGCTGAGGCTGTGTAGCAGGCTGAGCCGAGGTGGTCCCCTTAGTATGTAGTGGCCTAGGTGGTCTTGCTGTACTCTTCTTAGTGCGCCTGTTAAATATATATATTTTTAATGCTCTACTAGGCTCCTCACCTGAAGCCACCTGCACATATATAAAAAATATATTAGAAATATGAGTAATAATAAAAATTTAAAAAAATGACGTAGTGCAGTAGCTAAAAAAAATGCAGTGAAGTAAAATGCAGTGAAGTAAAAGAAAATGCAGTGCACTAGCTAAAAAAAATGCAGTGAAGTAAAATGCAGTATAGTAGGTCAAAAAAATTTAAGTTAACTTATGTTGTTAACTCATCATTTGTTGATTCACTTG
>NW_021557899.1:0-301 GCF_001605985.2 Dendrobium catenatum
AACGTAGCTCTACGTCAGGTCAGAGGACGTAATAATTCTTCGAAAGAGAGAGCTCCTAGGGGAGATTAGAAGTTTTGGACTTCTTGGAATGCGGATGAGTGTCGTAGAGGAATGCAGAGTTATTTATAGACTCAAGAATTGTCTGTATTTTAAATTATTTTAAAAACTGTATTTCTCATATATAATATTTGAAATTTTGGAGAGGAAGATTATGTTTATGCATAGTGATTAATTTTTCTAATCATTACAGGGGAGATTTGAATTTTTTCAACGTTCATTTTTTTTAAAGGAGATTTCGGAG
>NW_021557900.1:0-1180 GCF_001605985.2 Dendrobium catenatum
GCTGCGACCAATTACTTTTCAAAGTGGGTGGAAGCAATTCCCCTGTGTAATGTAACATCCCACTATGTGTTAAAGTTCTGTCATGACCATATCATATATCGATTCAGTATACCCGGTAGAATCATATCCGATAATGGGTTTGTATTCAAGTCTTTGAAAATCAATAGTTTTATAAGATACCATAATATTGATTTGAGATACTCAACGATCTTTTTCCCCCGAGCAAATGGATTAGCTGAGGCCTTCAACAAAACTTTGGTGCAAATTATTAAAAAGACCCTTAATGCCAATAAACAGCAATTGGATGAGCGATTGGTGGAAGCTCGGTGGGCTTATCGCACCACTTATAGAACCCTGACCCAATCCACCCCATTTGCACTAGTGTATTTATCTGAGGTCGTTCTACCCTTAGAGATACAAATTCCTTAGCTCAGAATTGCATTTCAGAATCAAATCTCGAATGAACAAAGTACAAAACTACAGTTCGAAGAACTCGAAGGCCTTGAAGAGAGACATCTCTATGCTCAACAAAGTCTAGAGTTGTATAAATCTTGAATGGTTCAAGCTCATGACAAGTTAGTGCGACCTAGGACCTTCCAAGTAGGAGACTTGGTCTTGGTCCTTCGGAGGCCTATCTTAGCCCACCAAAAATTGGGCGGGAATTTTGAACCAATTTGGGAAGGATCGTTCGTTATAAAGACTGTCTATGACGGAGGCTCATATCAGCTAGTGGATAGTAAAGGAAATCACCCGATGTTACCTGTCAACGGGCGTTTCCTTAAGAAGTACTATGCTTGATGTAGCTCGTTTGATCAATCAATAAAATTTTCTTTTCTATTGACTTGCAACTTTGAATCAGTTCTGTACACTCACTTATACTTTTCAATCCCTCTATATTTTCCTTGAGATTAGGTCATTCTTTCCGTTAGGATTAGACTCGCTAGTGGTGGCATACGCCCTTCGTAGAACCATCATAGTTTGCCAGTTTCGGTCCTTTGTGTGGAGCAAGTTTCCTCTCCACATGACCATTATTGTTAATCTGTCTACTAGGAATAATTCTTCTATCAACATCCTGTAGACCTATGGTTGGGTGATGCCCTTCCTTAAACCTAAGGTTAGGTGATGCCTACCTTGTTTTCTCAGTTAATTTATCTACTAGGAGTAAGTCTTCTATCAGTAA
>NW_021557901.1:0-216 GCF_001605985.2 Dendrobium catenatum
TCACGTTCGCAGTCGAGATCCACTAGATATTATCCAACGTCCTGAGCTTGACTCAAGATAAGATTCGTCGTCGACATCGTTGTCACAAGCTCGTCGTCGCGTCTGTGTCAAGATCGCGTCCGTCGTTGAGATCTAGCGTCCCAAGCTCATCATTGCGTCCGCCGTCGAGTCCCGAGCTCGTCATCGTGGCCGCTATCGAGTCCCAAGCTCGTCGTT
>NW_021557903.1:0-212 GCF_001605985.2 Dendrobium catenatum
CGTTTCTTTAGTCTGTGTTTTCTATTGTTTGTTTCCTATTTTATGTAGTTTGCTTTTTAGTTTTTTTTTTCTCTCTGTTGTGGTGTTGTCTTTTGTGTATCTGGACCCTCTTTTTGTGATGACAAAAGGAGGAGTAGGGTGTGGTAGGAAAAGTTGTTGGGTTTGTAATAGGGTGTGGTAGGAAAAGTTGTTGGGTTTGTAACTTTGAGATT
>NW_021557904.1:0-1090 GCF_001605985.2 Dendrobium catenatum
GGAATCATACAATTTAGTTAATTCAAAATACTTATTATTTAAAATGTCAAATTCATCTAACAAAGCTATATAATTACTATCCAATGTGGAATTATCTTTTCTTAAGCATTCATTCTCTTTTTAGCATAACTGAAAATTCAATTTTAAGGCTGGCATGTGATATTTTAATTTTCCTATATGTAGTATGATTTTTTTCAAAAACTTTAAATAATTGATTCTAAGTAAGCTCACATACATCTACTTGATCAAAATGATCAAGATGATTTTTCCTAAAATAAGCATAGGTTAATAACCAACTCTTCTACTTCAGCTTAAAAAGTGTCTGATGTTGAATTTGCCTAGAAAGCTTTATGGGTCCTTTGTTAGCCCTTTTTGAATTTAGCTTTTTCTTCACCCTTCTCCTTTCTTGGGTGAGCTTTAAGAGTTGAGCAATCAAACTTTAGATGCCTTGGCTTCCTGTATTCAAAACATATAACTTTAGAAGAAATTTTAGAACTTTTACCATTCTTACCTTTATTTTATTACTGGTTATGTTTTTGCTTTTTTTATAAAAAGCTCTTAAATTATCTAGTCATCAGGGCATTTCCATCATCATCTTGTCCAGAAGAGTCACTGTCATAATCATTAGCCTTTAAGGATACAATTTTCTCTTTTCTTCTTTTACCTGCAATAAGCTGCCTTTGACTCACTCGTTGATTGTAGGCAATGAGTGATCCAAGTAAGTTATCTATGGAATAAACATTTAGATCTTTAGATTCAATAATGACATTAATTTTTGTATTATAGGAAGATGGTAAACAACAAAGAATTTTGTTAAGTTTTACATTTTTTGTAAGTTCTCTTCCTAAGGCATGTAAGGAAGTAACAATCTATGTAAACCTAATATACATTTCAAAAGTAAGTTTGCTAGGTTTCATGTGGAAAAGTTCATAATTGTGAAGTAGAATATTCAGCCTAGATTATTTAACTTCCCTCATTCATTCATATGTAATGCAAAGTTTGTCCCAAGTCTCTTTACCATTTGAACAAGTAGAAACATGCATATAATCTTTAGATTTTAAAGAAAAGAAAAAATAGTTCAGACATTTGG
>NW_021557905.1:0-2071 GCF_001605985.2 Dendrobium catenatum
ACTTGATTTATATTTCATGTTTGGACAAATATGGTTATTCTTATTCATTTGGAAATGGAAAATTTAGTCTCTTTCAATTTTCTAAAGTTATTGATACAGGTTCTTTGATTGATAATCTATATAAATTGGATATTTTTGCCTCACAGATAAATGAAACTTTGCATATAAATAATTTTGGAACAATGAGAAAATTAACCGATGAGAATTCCTTTATGTTATGGCACAAACGCTTAGGGCATATTTCTAAACAAAGAATTAAAAGACTTATGTCAGATGGAATTCTTGATTCCCTTAATGATACTGATTTTAAAATTTGTATTTGAATGTATTAAGGGAAAACAAATAAATATTAAGAAATTAGGAGTCAAAAGGAGTTTGAATGTCTTGGAATTAATACATACTGATATTTGTGGTCCATTCCCTATAGCTTCTTGAAATGGTCATCAGTATTTTATTACTTTCATAGATAATTATTCTCGTTATGGGTACTTATACTTAATAAATGAAAAATCAGAATCTCTAGATGTATTTAAGATCTTCAAAGCTGAAGTTGAAAATCAACTTGGTAAGAAGATTAAAGCTGTTAAATCTGACCGTGGTGGTGAATACTATGGTACATATGTTTGATCAGGTGAACGTCCAGGCCCTTTTGCGAGATATTTAGCAGAATGTGGCATCGTTCCTCAATACACTATGCCGAGTACTCCAAGTCAAAATGGTGTAGTTGAGAGACGAAACAGAACCTTAAAGAATATGGTTAGAAGTATGATTAGTCATTCTTCTTTACCAGAATCACTTTGGGGAGAAGCCTTAAAGACTGCAGTTTATATTCTCAATAGAGTTCCAAGTAAAGTAGTAACTAAAACCCCATATGAGTTGTGGACTGGAAAGAAGCCTAGTATTAGGCATTTTCATGTCTGGGGATGTCCAGATGAAGCTAGGCCTTATAAGCCTAATGAAAGAAAATTGGACTCAAGAACTGTTAGCTGCTATTTTATTGGATACTCTGAAAGGTCAAGAGGTTTTAAATTTTATGATTCCTCAAATAAATCCTTCTTTGAGACGGGCAATGCTAAATTTATTGAGGATGTTGAATATAGTGGGAGTGATAAAAATAAAGATTTTGATTTTGAGGAGGAATATGTTATTATTCCTACTATTACAATTGAAAATGATCAGGTAACTATGCCTGATATTATTCGATTGTAAATCCAGATAATCAAAATAATCTTGAATTATCTCCCACTCATATGGAAGGACAACAACCTCAAATTGAAGTGTCATTAAGGAGATCCACAAGGGAAAGGAGAACAGCAATTTCGGATGATTATATTGTATATCTCCAAGAGCATGAGTTTGATATGGGATTGGAAGATGATCCAATCTCATTCAGTCAGGTCAAATAATGTTCTAATTCTCAAAAGTGGATAGAAGTCATGAAAGATGAGATGAAATCTATGAAAGACAATGATGTTTGTGATCTTTCTGAATTGCCTGAAGGAGCAAAACCTATTTTTTTAAAATGGATTTTTAAAATCAAAAGGGATGAAAAAGACAATATTGAAAGATATAAAGCACGTCTAGTTGCAAAAGGTTTCACTCAAAAAGAAAGGCATTGATTATAAAGAGATTTTCTCTCCAGTTTCTTCGAAAGACTCTTTTAGAATCATTATGACACTTGTAGCTCATTATGATTTAGAGCTACACCAGATGGATGTAAAGGCTGCATTCCTTAATGGAAATATTGAGGAAACTATATATATGGTGCAACCATAAAATTTTCAATCTTCTGATTCAAAACATCTGGTATGTAAATTAAAGAAATCCATCTATAGTTTAAAGCAAGCTTCCCATCAATGGTATAAGAAATTTGATCAAGTGATTTTTTCATTTGGTTTTAAAGAAAATACTGTTGATCAATGCATTTATCATAAGGTCAGTGGGAGTAAATTTATTCTCCTAGTATTATATGTCGATGATATTTTGCTAGCAAGCAGTGATATAGGCTTATTGCATGAGACTAAGAGATTTCTGTCAAATAAATTTGAAATGAAAGATCTTGGAAATGCAT
>NW_021557906.1:0-217 GCF_001605985.2 Dendrobium catenatum
GTATTCTCAAGAAAAATAGGTAATTTGTCCATTTCGGGGAATGTATTCATAGTTATGTGCATTGCTCTAAAATATTTCAAGAAAATTACTCCTTGAGAGGAGCATAATATTGACGAGTTTATAATATTCTATGTGCCTCCTCACAAAAAAAGGGGTGGGCCAGGAGTCTTATTCTATAATGGTGGAGAGCATGAAGAAGTAGCAAATCACGACTGGT
>NW_021557907.1:0-441 GCF_001605985.2 Dendrobium catenatum
TAAATTATAATTAAAATTACTGTATATACGGTTAATCAGGTCGGGTCGGGTTGACCCGAAACCGAGACGGGTTGGTTTCGGGTTTCGAAAACCGACCTGTTTATGAAACCGGGTCGGGTTGACCCGAACCCGAATAATGCCGGGTCAGTTACGGGTCGGATCCGAACCCGACCCGTAACCCGAAATTGACAGGTCTAAAAAAGTCTACATGAAACTACCCCTAATATTCTCTCTAAATAAATTTGTGTACAATGTCTTTCTATGTGTAACCATAATCTGATTTCTAGTTATGTTATCTACTATGTTAATGAAATCATTGTCACGGGGAACAATAATGATGACATTTGTAATATCATACAAAATTAGGGGTGTCAATTTCGGGTTACGGGTCTGGTTTGGGTCGAACCTGAAAATGACCCGGCACTATTCGGGTTCGGGTCG
>NW_021557908.1:0-394 GCF_001605985.2 Dendrobium catenatum
GATTTCTAATGAAGTAATTTGTTATGAATGCAGGAAATCAGGTCATATCAATACTGATTGCCCAAAACTCAAAGCCACTCCTAGCATGGAAAAGGTAGAGGAGAAACCAACTATAAAGAACGACAAAAAGAAATTTCAAAGAGCTTTTTAGGCGGACTCAGCTTCAGATTCATCAGATACTGAAAAGGAAGAAGAAGTCATCAATCTTTGCTTAATGGAAGATAGTGTTGATCAATCATATCAAGAAGAGAGTCGCTCTCACACAAGACCTCGTGGGAGCATATGGTACCTGGACAGCGGATATTCAAAGCATATGAATAGAGATACTGCTCAATTCATAACGCTGGAAGCTAGGATTGGAGGCAAGGTAACACTTGGAGATAACACCACAAAG
>NW_021557909.1:0-343 GCF_001605985.2 Dendrobium catenatum
GGCTAAAGGAGAGACACTTGTTTTAGTGCAATACTTGAATGGTGCCTCCAAGGAGTGGATGTAGGTCAAGGTTTGACCGAACCAATATAAATCCGGTGTGTTCTTTTCTTATTATCGCTTCCGTATTTATTTTTATTCCGCACTTTGTTTGTGGTGATTTTGGTTGGAGTTTTATCTTGGGTTTTAAAGTTTTTCAATTCACCTCTCTCTTTGTTAGCTTGGGTCAGTTCTATAGGGCTTAACATCCCTAACGAACTTTCAAATTATTCTTTTTCAGTGGATTTTAAAGTTTTTTGATGGATTTCCTCTGAATTTTTTTTTTATGGTAAAATGAGCATCGGAA
>NW_021557910.1:0-1016 GCF_001605985.2 Dendrobium catenatum
AACTGACACTATAAATAATAATTAAATCATTAATGAGTAGTTGATAGGGGTTGTAGAGCGCACTTTTGAATTATAAAAAATATTTAAAGAGTGATCAATGAATTTCCTCTACACTCCTTCCTTAATATACAGAATTGCTCACGGAAACACTAACTAAACACTCTAATAATTGTATCTAACACTTCTCTAGTCTCTCTTAGAATTGACTCTAAGAGAGATCTAAAGTACTCGAAAAAATATAGAAATTAGACAAGTGACTGAACTCTCTTGCAAACATGACATAATGACTAATTATAAGAAAATACAAATTAAGCAACTGTCCCTGTGACGCTTGAAAGATTGGCGCCGCCACACCAATAAAATGAATTAATGTTGTTGTGATGGTGCTTCTACTCCGCTGCGGTGCTTGCTAATGTGGATTAGTTATTTAATGAATAGTCACGTCGTTTCACTTGTAGATCCTATCCTTTGAAAGTTACAACTGTTATGCCATGATGCTGCTAACTTTCAAACTACGACACCATGAGTGGCAAATTTAGTGCAAAGTCATAAAAGATTGTAATGATGCGACACTTGAATATAGTGAATGCGGTGCTGCCAAGCTGACCATTTTGACATCACGGTGCTGTCAAGTAGAAGTCCACGCTGCGATGTCAATATTGTGCCGCTCTGGTTGTATCCTTGATGGCGCTGCGACGCTGATTCGTTCGATGCCGTGGCATGGGACGATACTTGAAATTTTGTCTTTTTTTTGTATTTTTCCTGTATAATACATATACCAAAATTAAAACTTCTTCACTAAAAATATAACCCATAAAATAATACATTATTTACACTTGTCAAATTCTCTATACCTTAAACTCTTACTTATCTTCAAGCAAATAAAATTTTATACTTCTGATTAATGGATTAACCAAAGTAAAAACTAATAATTTAAAAATACTAAAATATAAGATAATACATCATAGTCTAGAAGTTGTAAAAATGAAGAAGTTTATAATTCTAGTTTGGAAAAA
>NW_021557911.1:0-290 GCF_001605985.2 Dendrobium catenatum
TAGAGGATTTAAATTGTACCAAATGGATGTAAAAAGTGCCATTTTAAATGGGGTAATTCAAGATGATGTTTTTGTAGAACAACCTCTAGGTTTTGAAAATTCTAAATACCTAAATAAAGTTTTCAAACTGAAAAGGCATTATATGGATTGAAACAGGCACCTAGGGCTTTGTATAAGAGTTTAAGTACCTTCCTACTTGAAAATCATTTGACAAAGGAAGTGTGAATACAACTCATTTTTTAAAGAAATTTGGAAAGGATATACTCATAGTACAAATTTATGTTGATGAC
>NW_021557912.1:0-207 GCF_001605985.2 Dendrobium catenatum
CATTAATGCCAATCATTGAAAGGCGGCGGCGCGGATTTAAATACACGGTAATCACTTGATCCAGTCAGCAAAACACGGTGGCCGTTCGATCTCCCGTGAAAACGAAGCAACGGCCAGGATGAGATCGCGCGGTCTGATCTCACGGAGGAAGATCAGACGGCGAGATATCGATCCCGCGGTCTGGATTAAGGGCCCAGATTAGGTTAG
>NW_021557913.1:0-708 GCF_001605985.2 Dendrobium catenatum
CAAGATCTCAAATGAAAAGTTGTGTGCATCCAAACAACAGTTATATTCACAACCACAACCATCTCAAAGTACCCCAGTACGTACACAGTAGTTTGTATACACATAGATACACTAAAAGGGGTAAAAGTAATCAAGAACCCGCATGGGCCCCGACGAGCGTGTTATTGGTACATACGTGTCATCTAGGGATGCTACGCGGGTTAACAAGTAAATTCAAGTTCGAACCCGATTCTTCTATACGGATCAATAGGAGTTGACAGGGTTCAAACCATTAAGCAAATATAAGGTTGTGGTGACCGGTATGTTTGTTTTAATGGATTCATATTAGGTCTTCAAGGTCTATAACAGTATGAGTTCACTCACAAGGTCATAAAGCCTACGAAGCCCGATCCTCTATCAACAGCTCGACAGAGACGACAAGGTTCATCTACAAAATTCAAAATATTTTCAAATGATTCCAAACACCCCGATGATGGCCGTGTTGAATGCAGATCTCAACCGGAGGGATGATTCAAATGCTTTCAAACATCTTCCAAGCTCCACCCAAAGTTTCCAAAAAATCTCAAAATCCTAAAATCCCAAAATATTTAAAATTGAAATAAATCCATCAAAAACTTAAAGCAAAATTCATCCACTCTCCGCAACAGTTTGCCGGGGTGGACAAATTCAAATAAATTTTAGCTCACAAAGAGCTAAATGCCTAGTCGA
>NW_021557914.1:0-513 GCF_001605985.2 Dendrobium catenatum
GACATATAAATTTGCATATCACATGCCTCATTCCCATCGCATATGCATGAACTACTTGTGGAAATTGCACGCCTAATTGAACCGAACAATAATAATTATAGGCTTTTTGCTGAATTTAAACGATAATGTAAAACTCTTGAGGTTGATAATTCAGTGATGGTGCGGACTTGTCCGGAAATTACATGCTAGAAGTGCGGGATCATGTAAGATAGTCGAAAAAAATCAAAGATAATGCTTACATGATGAATCTGCTTGCAGAGTTCAACATTCATTCCTCTTCTAACATAGAAGATTTAGTAGCCTATGAAGGTCCAGAGTTTAAACCCCAAATCCACCTCAGATTAAGCCTTGTGTGACCCCACCTTGTAAGAACCCCAAAGCCTACCTCCACTCCCAAATTTATTCCCAAAATTTCTATAGTGGGAAAGGTTGACATGATTCCGAATGATGATATTATTTCCACAAAAGAGGGTGGGCGAAGAAGATATTTGACTAGGTGGAGAGGTACACCAA
>NW_021557915.1:0-214 GCF_001605985.2 Dendrobium catenatum
TATGTTGATCATTTCCAGTAATTAATATGTCGTCGACGTATATTAGCAAGTACACTTTTATGGATTGTTGCTTGAAAATAAGAAGCGAAGAATCTGCATTGCTATGATTAAAACCAATAGAGACGAGATAGGAAGTAAACGTATTATACCATTGGCACGGAGCTTGCTTAAGTCCATAAATGGATTTGTGAAGGCGGCATACGTGGGTCGGATG
>NW_021557916.1:0-235 GCF_001605985.2 Dendrobium catenatum
TCTCTCTTCTGAACTTTTTTTTTTTTTTTTGAGAACATGCTCAAATGTCCCAAACTCCTCTCATCCTTACATTTTCCCCTACTTTCTCTGAGAGAAAATAAGCATGTCCTAATACAGAAAAAAGCTCACACTTTGCCAAAAAAAAGTTTGTAGCAATTGTTCGAATCCTTAATGTTGGAAACAATTAATAAAAAATAGAAAATAAAAAATGAAGGAAATTAAATAATAGAAATAA
>NW_021557917.1:0-209 GCF_001605985.2 Dendrobium catenatum
CAATTATTCAATGTCAATTTTAATTTTTATAATCATTTTATAATAAGGGGAAGATATTGTTCTTTATGATGTATAGGCTATTTTATTTTGAAAGATAATAATTTAATTTATTGTACTAAAAAATTAAATTTAAATTTCAGAATAAAAAATATGAAGATATATGTATACATCTTGCCCAATTCATCATAAAGTCCAATTTATTTAAAGGA
>NW_021557918.1:0-521 GCF_001605985.2 Dendrobium catenatum
CTCAACCGCTGCATTCAATCGTCTTGACGTTTGAGAAGAAAAAAAAATTTTGTCTAGGACGATTATCAGATCGTACAGACGATCTAATTAAAAATTGCTCTCAAAACGGTTAAAATTCGCGCAAACCGTTCTTTCTCACATCGTCCAGTACGAAACAAAATTCGTCCCGGACAATTTCGTCCAATTTTTTTTTTTGAATTTTAATTTAAGAAAATCAAACTAAACATTCAAAAATACAGAAAACATGAAACAAAACCATAGACCCAAAAACAAATTCATTCAAAACACACAAAATTTCACCAAATAAAAAACAAAACAAAAAAACATAAATATCAATGTTGCAAAGACATTTTGTTTAGGCACTTAAATCAATAACACCAAACCTTGTTCTTATAGTACTGAAGGTTTCAAGGGCTAAATGTTTTGTAAAAATGTCTGCAAGTTGATTTTCAGTTGAAACACGTGTGAGTTCAATTTCTCCCTTAGATACATGATCCCTTATGAAATGATGTCTTATATTA
>NW_021557919.1:0-289 GCF_001605985.2 Dendrobium catenatum
AATTTGATAAAGGAGAAAGTAATCCCATCATTTCCAGAAGCAACATTAGATTTAAAATTATTAACCACCTTCTGAAGTTCATCTTTACTGAAATCAGCTTCCAATAACCTTTGGTCTCCAGGTTCTAACAAATTGAAGGGTTTCGGCCAGCCATCAATTTGACAATACCTGTGTTGCCACTTGCTTTTATAAAACTCAGTGAAAATGGCTTCAATTTCATCTGGTTTCTCCAGCAAAAAACCATCATCTATTTTGACATGTTTGATCCAATTTGAACATCTTCTAGCAT
>NW_021557920.1:0-281 GCF_001605985.2 Dendrobium catenatum
AACCTCATAAACTTGTCCTGCATTTGCCTCCTCGCAGAAGGAGGTACGAACCAATCCCTGAACACTTGAGTAAAATCATTCCATTTGATTTGCATGCCAGGTATTCCTTCAAATTTTTCTTGATACAGGCCTCTCCACCATCTTTCAGCTTCTCCTTCTAATGCAAACGTTGCCAAGGAAACTTTTCTCTCTTCTGGACAGTACATTCCTTCTAATATCTTTTCAATCCTCAGCAACCAATTTTCAGCCTCTATTGATCCTTCTATACCTTTGAATAATGG
>NW_021557921.1:0-598 GCF_001605985.2 Dendrobium catenatum
AAAGGTGAGGTTATATTATGAGATCTTTTGAAGAAAAAGTTAGAAAAAATTTGTTGAGTGTTCATCATTAACTCTAAATCTGTTTATTGCAAGAGATTTCATAAATGATATTTACCCATTGAGTCCCTTTTGAGACTTCAGAAAGATTTAGTTTGATTTCAAAGATAAATTTCATTGCCTAGTGGGATGTGATAAGAGTGGAAGGTTCTCACCTTAAAGTAGGATTATTATGACCAAGTGAAGAGCACTAAGAGTGGTGAGTTCCTCATCTTGAAGAAAGAATATTATGATCTACTAGAGAAGATAAGAAGTAGCTTTCTTATTTTTATGAAATAAAAGTGTTTGGGGGGAGGATGATTCCATTATCAATTAGCTAAGGAGAATTTTTTGTAAAAAGTTTTCTCTACCTACTCATAAAAAGAAGAGTAGTTTTGAAAATAATGTTTTGAGTACCAAGTTAGGCTAGGTATGGACGTAGGTCAAGGGAGTCGAACTACGTCAAAATTGATCTTGTTCAATTGCTCTATAGGTAGTACTATTTACTTACATATTTATTTTACATATCATTTATATGCTTTCATGTTCATGTGATGATAAA
>NW_021557922.1:0-211 GCF_001605985.2 Dendrobium catenatum
GCACGAAAGAGAGAAAGTTACCTTCATAGCGAGCGAGCTCTCGTCATTTCTTCCGATCAAAATGTCGTAACTTCTGATCCAACAGAAAGGGAACGCCTTCGAGGAGCGAAGTCGAACAACGACGAAGGAGCCAAAGAACATCAACGCAAGAAATACAGGGGAAAAGCAAACCACAGGGGCTAGGCTAGGTAAAAAATAGAGCAAATCGTTG
>NW_021557923.1:0-838 GCF_001605985.2 Dendrobium catenatum
TTGAATTTGATACTAGGGTAGTGCCACGAGGGGCGTATTCTACCACTAGTAGGTCTAATCCTAAGGAAGGGAAGAAACCTAACCTTAAGGAGAAGAAGACTGAATTTGGGATTTTGAAGGTGAAATTGAAAATATGGAGTCTAATCTTAGGGGAAAGAGATTATCTAACCTTAAGGAGAAGGAAGCTGGAGGACCCTGTGAGAAGGAAGCATTGCTTCCCACTGGAGATCAGAGCTAGATTTTGAAAACTAAGATGGTGCCACAAAGGGCGTGATCCATCATTAGAAATCTAATCATAATGAGAGAAAGCACGATGACTCACATTTAACCTTAAGGAAGAGAAAGCTAGATAACCTTGTGGGAAGGAAGCATTGCTTCCTACAAAAAATATGATATGGAGTTTGAAACTAGGATGGTGCCATAGAGGGCATGCTCCATTACTAGTGGATCAAATCCTAAGGAGAGAAAGAACGATGACTCACATCTGATCTTAAGGAAAAGAAAACTAGAAGATCTTGTGGGAAGGAAGCATTGTTTCCCATGAAAGATCGAATCTAGATTTTGAATTTAGTATGGTTCCATAAGGGCGTACTTCATTACTAAAAGATGATCCTGTGGAGAGGAAACTTGCTCTACACAGAGAACTGGGTCTGGATGCTCATATGTGGAGGAAACTTGCTCCACATAGAGGATTAGGTCTGGATGATCATACGTAGAGGAAACTTACTTTACACAGAGGATCGAGTCTAGAATGATCGTATATAGAGGAAATTTGCTACATATAGAGGATCAGGTTTAGATGATCGTATATAGAGGAAACCTGCTCCACACAGAGAAT
>NW_021557924.1:0-1138 GCF_001605985.2 Dendrobium catenatum
TTCGTCCAGAAGATATTACCGACTTAGGACAGTTTTTCTAAATTCGTTATGCAGTTTTTGGAACCAACCTTGTTATAACCGTTCGTACCGGACAAACTTGGTTCGTACGGGGCGATCAGCTTGTACGAAATAATTTCGTACACATATACAAACAGGTTCGTTTCAAGGCTTTTAAGTAAAATCGTTAGGGATGATTTTTCGATCGTATGGGATGATCTTGTACATGATAACTTGAAATCTGTCGTTTTTAGACGGTTTCTCATGTCCTTTCTATATAAGGAGTCCTAGAAACTATTACAAGTGCCTTTGGAGTTGTTTTCTCTTGAGAGGGATCATTGAGAGTGAGAGTTTGGGAGAGATTGTAAGAGTAAAAAGTGAGAGATCAAGTGAGGGGTTTGTGAGGGATTCACAAGGTTACTTGAAGAAGAAGATTTCTTTGTTTCTTCTCATCTCCTTTGAAGGCTCTCAAGTGAAGTTCAACAACATCGGTCTGGTTCTCTACCGACACTTGGAGAGTGTAAAGGCTCTGCCGACACTTGGAGAGTGTAAAAGGGTGGAGTTTATAAAGTGTATCTTTGACAGTCATTGTGTCTTCGTTCTTTTGGAGAAAATTAGAAGAGAGAACTTGAAAGGGAGAGAAAAAAGGGTGGAGTTTTAGAGAGAGAAGATCCTTGTAGGGGATTTCAAGGGAGTGTGGAGGGGATATTCACACGGTTGCTCCGGGAAACTTGCACTTCAGTACCATCGGATTCAAGGGTCGTCTTGAGGGAAGTTTTGGCGAGAAGAAGATCTCTTTGGTGTCAAAGAACCCGGCTACTCTACCGCACCGAGGAAGGTGAAAGTGATTTTGTACAGGCTTGGAAATGCCACAAGTAAACAATTGGAAATGCCACAAGTAAACAATCATTTTTCCTGTAATGTTTATAATAAGAGCCACAACAACCGCATTACCATGAATCAACCATACAAAACGCTTGTTTGTAAGAATTATTACAAATATAATCTACTTATAATGGATTTTAGATTTTTAATGTCACGCCCAATGATCTCTATAGAAATTATTATTTAAATTATCTTTTAATCTATCAACTAGAGCATCTATGAATCATTAATATATATATCAATATATCCAACAAAT
>NW_021557925.1:0-944 GCF_001605985.2 Dendrobium catenatum
CCAACAACGCTTCAGACTCTTGATTTGGACCCATTTGGGCTCGGATTGAGTCGAATTTGGTGTCGATGGGTTCGTCTTTCTGAGATGTTCAGTTTGACCATAAGTTTGCTGAAATCAAAGTTTGGATGGTCTTTGATTTAATTTTAGAAGCTTTCAACTCAATTTTGCTTTGAGATTCGTGCCTCATCAAGACAATTTTTGGTGATATATCAATCATAATTTTTTGTTGAATCCAAGCTAAATTTTGTTTAAATAAAATCATTAAAGATTTAGCATTTCCTTCTAGTGAAGCTACATTTTTTTTGGGGTTGTGTATTATGAAATCTAAGTGCAACAATCACGTTTAAATACTTGCCTTTTATCTTGTATTTTGATTGATTGCAACAAAATTTAGTGGTACTTTATAAATGTTTTTAGGTGTTGGATTTTTTTTGCGAGGAAGATGAAGTTACTCTTGGAATTCCTGGATGAGAGAGAGAGAGAGAGAGAGCAAAACAGAATGATGAACTCTTCTTGCTCGCTCGGAAGTTGAATCTAAAGCCTATCACAACCTCTCTTTATATAGAGGTTTTATTTGATAAAATTCTACTAGAAAAGTACAATGTTAAAATTGGACCAATCACAATATTAGGAGATAGAGTTAGTCTGACATTATACCTCATTATTAGACTATTTAAGGATTTTTTAAATTTCTAAAGCATCAGCACATATTTAGGCTTCATTTGGGATGACTTCTTTATTACTTGTTAAAGCAGCTTTTTATTACAAAAATTAAAATTTTTGTACTAAAAATTTGCTTTAAGAAACACAAAAAAAGCCGTCCCAAACGAAGGCTTAGATATGAGTTTTATTCAAAGAAGCAAAATTAGTCATGCTGATTTTAATATCAATATTAATACATAAAAACACTCATTATTTTGACCTAATATGATCAACTCCCTATA
>NW_021557926.1:0-241 GCF_001605985.2 Dendrobium catenatum
CGGGCTCAGTTCACCGTCGAAGCTTCCAGCGTCCAAGTCGTCCAGCACGGACCATCCAGCAAGCAATTAAACACCCACGGTTGCCACCAGCTAAGAAGACTGGGACGCGAGCCCCAACCATCATTGCCCATAGCCACGCGAAGCAAGAAATAGAAAATTCAGTCCAACACATTCCAGCGGAAAATACCACGACGAATAGCAAAGCAACACACGCTGAATCATCTTTTTCGACGACCTCGCC
>NW_021557927.1:0-318 GCF_001605985.2 Dendrobium catenatum
CTCTCTCTCTCTCTCTCTCTCTCTCTCTCTCTCGCTAACTATCTCTCCCTCTTGCACTCTCTTGCTATCTCCCTTGCTCTTTCCTGCACTCACTTGCTCTCTCCCATGCTCCTTCTTGCACTCTCTCTCTCTCAATCTCTCGCTCTCTCTACTCTCTCCCACTCTCTCTTGCTCTCTCTCTCTCTCTTTCTCTCTTGCACTTGATTACTCTCTCCCTTGCTCCTTCTTGCTCTCTCTCTCTCCCTCTCTCTCTCTCACTCTCTTGCTCTTTCGCTCTCTCTTCTCTCTCTCCCTCTCTTGCTCTCTTTCTCTTGTTCT
>NW_021557928.1:0-309 GCF_001605985.2 Dendrobium catenatum
AAAGAAATAGAGGAAGAAGGTAGATCTCCCTACCTCTTGTCCAGACCGTCGCCTCCTCCGGCTCCCTCTGGTTGTTCGACTCCACTCCTTCGAACGACTTTCCCTTCCAGTCGGACCGGAAGACCGACATTTTGATCGGGAGCAACTACGGGAGCTCACTGCCCGTGAAGGTAACTTTCTTCCCTTCATGCGCTTCTTCGGCCTAACCCCGTAAATCTGGCCGAACTATGACGAAGGGGGGAGGGTTTAATTTTTAATTATTTTAATTATTAGTTAATTTTAATGATAATTAATTAATTAATTATAATT
>NW_021557929.1:0-255 GCF_001605985.2 Dendrobium catenatum
TTATACACTTTGTGTATATTTTTCAATTTGGCGTCATTGCGCATCATTTATTTTTGGCATTATTAGCCACTTTTCTTTTCTATTTTAATTTTTGCAAGCTAAATTCTCTTTCAAAAATTCTTAGTTGTGAGTATATCTTCTTGATATTAGAGAAGAAAAACTCACTCTCTAATAGGGAAGAACAAACCACAAAACATAATAAAAAATCATATGAGAGGTGCAATGACAAGATAATAGAAATCTTAAAGTAACCTA
>NW_021557930.1:0-319 GCF_001605985.2 Dendrobium catenatum
CTCGAATTCAGGGCTATGCTCTGGACGATTTTTCTCTAATTTGAACTGATCGGCCGGGACGATCGTGAGATCGGCCTGGACAATCAAGCCAATTTTAAATCGTCCAAGTTTGCATTCAGGGCGATGTTCTGGCCGATCTTCTGAGTTTTATACTTATCAGCCAGTCCGATGTCCATATCTGCCTGAACGATATTGTCAGCAACTTCAATTAATGAGCTCCTTTGAAGCTCTTTTATTTAAGAGGTCTTGTTTAACATTTTGAACAACCTTTTTGCTGTTTCCTTGACCTGAATAGGCCTTGAGGAGAGAAAGAGAGAGG
>NW_021557931.1:0-247 GCF_001605985.2 Dendrobium catenatum
GACCAAGGAAACACCATCATCTTTGGAATGGGATTCCGCACCCTTGAACTTTCTATGGATGGACACCTGTTGGTGGAATTTTGAAAACATATTTTAAAAATATTAGTCTTCTTTGGGGATTTTAAGATTAAGGTTGAGCTCTAATTCTAAGGTCGAATCAACTCGTTATAAAGAGTATATCACCCTGGGGGACAAAGATAAACTTTCATATGTTAAGATAGTTGCTATTTGCTTGCTTTTCATTTTT
>NW_021557932.1:0-426 GCF_001605985.2 Dendrobium catenatum
ACGATCCTTCTGCGTACGTGCAATCTGTCCGTTCTGAATCTAATAACGAACAAACTACAAATGAATCTTTCCATTTCTTTGAATCAAGTGAATCAAATTTTGGTGATGATCTACCCATGTACAAAATGCAGGGAGCAAAGATTGTCATTGAGCTTGAGTCATTTGACTTAGAAACAAATCAAGTGAAAGAAGAATCAAATTCTGAAGTTTTAGTTGATGTGACCTCAACTTCTGAGTCTGAACAAATAACAGGAGTAAATCTCAGAAGTGATCGTGTTGTATCATCTCCAATGGCATCAAATAAAATAAATGAAAAGAACTTTTCAATCAAAATGAGTGCGTGGTTCCACCAACACTTGCTCCACAAAAGCAAGTGGGTGGTGGACTATCAAAAGTGGATTTAAATGTACTAGCTCACCTTAGGAA
>NW_021557933.1:0-484 GCF_001605985.2 Dendrobium catenatum
ATCTGGCCAGGTGAATGTGAGATCTTTCTTTTCCCTCCCGCTCTGTTGTTTCGATCTGGTCAGGTAGACGGTTGGTTGTTCTCTTTTTCTCTTCTTTTCCCCATTCACTGTTTCGATCTGGTCAGGTGAATGTGGGATTTTCTTTGTCTCTTCTGTTCTGCTGTTTCGATCTGGTCAGGCAGAAAGATGACCTCTTCGTATTTGATTACTCTCCCTTGTTGTTTTTCTTTGATTATTGTTCTATGGTATTTCCTTTGATTTTCAGTCGTTATTGAATTCTCTTCTCTTCGTATCATCTTAGATCTTTGTTGTAGATGATCGTTGAATTCTTCTTGGTTCTTTGAGATTTTCCTTCTCTTATCTTCCCACTTTGGTTGGGCGGATGATTGACTTGTTCATTCGCTTCATTGAGTTGGTTCTCATTAGTTGATTGGATTTTCTTAGTAAGTTTTCTTAGTCGACCTTGAGGTTGTATCTTCCTAGA
>NW_021557934.1:0-225 GCF_001605985.2 Dendrobium catenatum
TTTTGAGATTTTAGATAATTAATGCATGCTCCCCATAATAATTGGGACATTTATGTAATTTAAACATAAAAGTTTGATGAGTTTGGTTTATATTTTTAAATGAAACCATGAATTTAATTCTTACCCGTAAATATACATTAATAATTTTCCATTCTAAGGAGCTATTATTTCAGCTGTGCCATTACATGTTACATTCATTTTTTTTTCTTTTTTTGAATTAATATA
>NW_021557935.1:0-242 GCF_001605985.2 Dendrobium catenatum
ATATTAGGAACCATATGGATTGGTTGCATGGCTCATCCGAATTTGAATATGAGTCCAATTTTTCGGAGTATGATGTGCCCTCTCCGGATATTTGCTGTGGTTCAGACCCTGGAAACGATTTTAATCTAGTTCGTGATAGGCCGATTATTTCGGTAGCATCTCGTGGTAGATGTCGTGGAAGGGGACTGAGGAGAAGATAATTTTTTGGATGGCATTGTTGCTGGTATTTCTTTGTGGGAATT
>NW_021557936.1:0-601 GCF_001605985.2 Dendrobium catenatum
AGCGAATGTATATTCCCAATGTATTTATTGCCAGCTATAGCTATAATTGATGACGAGATCAAGCTGTAGTTCTGTAATTTAATATTATCTGAAGAAGAAGAAGAAGAAGAAGGTTCAATTATTGTGGGAGTTGAAGAGTTCATTAATGGAGATCTTCACTTTATAAAATAAGTATAATAAAATTAAATTATATATAAAATCAGTAAGCAAAATCTATTGTACCTAAGCTAGCCACATAAAATGATTGTTAGGTCTTCTAGTCAAGAGAATTGTGGGTGAGCTCAATTTAGAGGAGCAAATGAGTTGAGTTGAGTCGAGTATTTACCTAATCAAATTAAGTTCGTTTAGTTCTTATTGAGCTTGAGTCGAGCTCGAGCTCAACTCGAGCTTGTTTGCTAAATTGAGGTTCGACTCACTAGATAAATTATAGTTTAGAGTTCGTTTGAAAAGTTCGAGCTTTATTTCTTGATTTTAATTTAAAATTTTTAAATTTAATTTGAATCAAATTATTAAATCAAGTCATTCATTGATGCTCTAATAAAACAATATCAAAGTGCTTGTCCCTATTATTGATAATTATGCACCACAAACTCAGACATGA
>NW_021557937.1:0-209 GCF_001605985.2 Dendrobium catenatum
GTATGAGGTCACTAAGACCCTTCCAAACTCCAGATTATTTCTAGATCCTAGGATCCACTCTAGACCTTAGGATCCCTTCTTAGAGCCAAACCTTAGGGCCTACTCTAGAGCCTAGGATTCCCTTAGATCCTAGATCCTATAACCCTTTTAGATCTTAGGACCAATCTAGACTTAAATCAATTCCCACCCTTGATCAACCTCAACCTCAA
>NW_021557938.1:0-254 GCF_001605985.2 Dendrobium catenatum
CTATCAGTAAAAAAACACCGGCCCCAAGTTTAGCCAGTGTAGAGAATAGTATGTCAAAACAAACCTAATAACTATGGAACCTTGGTATTGATTTGGAAAGGAAACTTCCCAAGGGAGTTTGGATAGAAGGGGTACATGGAAGAACATTTCAAAAGGTGGAATATGAGAACTTAACATCTCTCTGTTATCACTGTGGAAGGGTGGGGCACAGTAAAACTTTATGTCCTGAAGTGATTTCAGAACAGTCCAAGGAG
>NW_021557939.1:0-250 GCF_001605985.2 Dendrobium catenatum
TATAGAACTGGCCCAAGCTAACCAAGAGGGGGGGGGGTGGTGAATTGGTATTTTAAAAATTTTCTTTTCATAAAGAAGTAAAATCTCATAAATCAAAATCACACCACAAAAAATAAGTGCCGAAATAAAAGTGCATAAGCAAGAAAGAAGTTCATAGAGATTTATAGTGGTTCGGTCAACTCGTCCTACGTCCACTCCCCGGAGGCGCCCTCCAAGTATTGCACTACAATCGTAACTCTCCTTTATCTCT
>NW_021557940.1:0-323 GCF_001605985.2 Dendrobium catenatum
AAGTGAGAATTTAGCTTAAGACATAGCATAATTATTAATTAATTAATGGATTTTATATCCAATAATTAGATTTTAAAAAAATGTGTAATATATTTAATACAATACAAATATAAACAAATAGAACAAATATTTATCTATATGCATGGGTTCTAATGTTTTATACCCAATTTTTTTCTTTCACATATTGTGTTGTGGTGTTGTATATTTGAGTTGGAGATGGACAGAGAGAGGAGCAACACAATGTTCTAGATTTCAACGCAATTATATATTTTGTGAGACTAAAGACATATAGTGGAGTCTCATGGCACACTAAACCTGAAGTA
>NW_021557941.1:0-202 GCF_001605985.2 Dendrobium catenatum
TAGCTACTCACCGCTATCTCATAGGAGGTGCATAACATCGTAACTATTCTCACGACCAGCCTACCAGCAATCAACTCCATTGATGTATTTTCTCTCCATTTAGAGGTAGGGCCGTACACCAATTCAAACCCGGGGTTATTTATATAAACTTAATGTTCTGTTACATAACTCTCCTTGGCCTATTGGTTGAGAGCTTAGGCTT
>NW_021557942.1:0-307 GCF_001605985.2 Dendrobium catenatum
ACCTGAAATAGTTTTTCGACTATTAATAAATGTTAAATTTAGTCTCAAACTTTCATAATGCCCCAATTTAGTACTCCAGACTTATAGAAAATATCAAGGTTTAAAATTGCGTAACTGCGCCTCAAGGCGGTCTTCGTCCGTGAGGCGAGGCGTAAGCCTCGAGGCGTAAGCCTCACGAACACAGAATTGCGTAAATGAAAAATTAAGGGTTTTAGCAGGAAAATAATAGCAATAGTGGAAAATGAGAAAGTAGATGCAATAAAATCAAGCCCCAAAGTACAAAATCACAAAATATTAGTTTAACAAA
>NW_021557943.1:0-1429 GCF_001605985.2 Dendrobium catenatum
CAAACTTTGAAATTCATAACTAATTCTAGAAAAATCCAAATTAATGAAACTCAAAGCATTGAACTCAAAATAAAATCTAATATTTATCAAAATATCAAACCTTAAAAAATAGTCAAACTAAAAAAATCAACTTTTGATCAAATCTAAGTCAAAATTGAAGTCAAAACTTCAAACCTATATAACTAAATGTAAAAAAGTCCAAATCTAGCAAAATTATAGTTTAACTGATCATCTTAAGATATAATATTTTATAAAAATACTAACTTTCTAGAAACCCTCTAAATTAAAAAGTAAAATTTTGATCCTTTAATTAAATGATTAAAATAATTCAAAAAATTCTTAAAATTTAAGAATAATTTAAAAATTAAAAATACCCCAATTTAACTTTATAAACAAGAAACCAATCAATCTTAATCAAAATTTATCAACTTTAAACCTTAGTAAAATCAAATTATTTAATTATACTGGTTACCACTAGGTAACCCAGGCCTACGAGGCTATTAATTTGGCCCTAATAAAGAAGAAATAAACTTCATTGCC
Source organism: Dendrobium catenatum (assembly GCF_001605985.2). Classification (NCBI taxonomy): domain Eukaryota; kingdom Viridiplantae; phylum Streptophyta; class Magnoliopsida; order Asparagales; family Orchidaceae; genus Dendrobium; species Dendrobium catenatum. The sequence goes on from NW_021557943.1 coordinate 541, forward strand.
TTAGTAAGAAACCAAGGTGGTATCCATTTAATACTTTAAAATTCATCTTAAAATTAATTTTAAATCATTAATATTTAAACTTCAATTAAATATTCCCTTAAGCCTTTTAACCAATTAAAATTTCAAACAATTTTATGTCATTGATATAGAACATATCAAAACCACACCGCCTATCTCACACACTTTAGATGGTTTTCTAGGATAACCGACTCTAGATCTAGGTTAGGCTAGTGTTTTCTTTTCTATTATGTGCCAGATTTTTTAGTTTTTAATGCATGTTGGTTGCTAGTTTAGACTGATGTGTTTATTTACTTAATTTCTACATTATGAGATGTGTTTGATTATGTGCTTGATCTACCCTTAGGTTAGGGATAATTTATACTAATTCAATCTTATGGAGGTGGTCATGCTCATACAGGGCATTAAAATTAAAAGGGGCAGATAAATAATTAAGCTTTTAAAATTAATAATGTATTTTGTAGGTTCTTCAAAAATTTCTAAGACCTCTTTTAAATTAAAAGAGCTTGGCCAAGTGTGGCTATGATTTGAGCATTTACTTTTAGAATATACAACTTTGAAATTATTTAAATATTGATTTATTAGGATAACCTTGGCGGTGTTGACTTTAGATTTTAATTTTTATTCAATGTAATTTGATTTAAATATTTGAGTTGTAAATTGTTAAGTACTTTGAGAATAGATGTTTAAACTTCTAATTTGGAATCCAAAGAGGAATGGACATCTTTTTGGTGAGAGTCCCTCTCCATTTGGAGATCCAAAGAAGGATGACTTCAAAATATCCAATAAAGAAAAGATAACACCCCTTTCTAGGGGGAGATAATCTTCATTTGGATATCCGGACCTGACGATCCAAGGATCCTCACAAAAG
>NW_021557944.1:0-449 GCF_001605985.2 Dendrobium catenatum
CCCATGAATGCTCTTCAATTACACAATGCCTGTATAATATTTCATTGAAATTGACTGAGCTATTTTTGAGAATGAGTCGAATAATCATTTTTAGGGCTTGGTCTGTAACGTGCATGGTATGCAAGTTTTTTGGACCATTGATCATTCGATCAACGGCCCTGGTTTAGCTATCCCGTGACTTTGATTAACCGGAGATTAGATCCCGTGGTTAGTCTTTGTCAAGCACAATCTCAACCATCCATTCGAAACTACAGGATAGGCTCTCCGGTGTCTAATCTCATAACTAAGATTAAACTTTAGGATTTAATCTCCGCCGTTGGATAAAACCTGTGCGGATCTGGCAGCCATTACAATCTGCTGACGCGGATAAGTTGAAACTATGTGATAATCATTACCTAAATGATTACACATTGTAATCATAGCCAATGATTGGTTAGCCACTGCCCGCA
>NW_021557945.1:0-442 GCF_001605985.2 Dendrobium catenatum
GATCATCTTGGACGATTTTACTTAAACGATTTGAAATGACCCTATTTGTACATGTGTACCAAATGTCTTCGTACAGCTGATCGTCCCATACGAACTAGGTTCGTCTGGTACGAACGGTTAATACTAGGTCGGTTCTAGAAACAACTGAAAACCGTTCTAAGTCGGTTAATCGTTTGGATAAAAATTTATTGGTCTAGATGAAATTTTTACAGAGGACCGATCGTCCTGGACGATTATTTATTCCGTCGGGACGAAAATTTTCCAGAGGGCCAATTTCCATGGACGATAATTTAATTTCGTCTGGATAAAAATTTTCTAGAGACCAGATCGTCCTGGACGATTATTAAATTTGTCTGGACGAAAATTTTCCAGAGGATCAATCGCCATTGAAAATAATTTAATTTTGTCTGGACGAAAATTTTATAGAGAACCAATCATCCTG
>NW_021557946.1:0-370 GCF_001605985.2 Dendrobium catenatum
AAAAACATCTTCTTCTATTACCCCATTTAAAAAGGCAATTTTCACATCCATTTGAAATAATTTAAATCCTTTAAAACAGGCAAAAGCTAGTAAAACCCTAATTGCTTCAAGTCTAGCTACAGGGGCAAAAGTCTCCTCAAAGTTAATTCCTTCAATTTGATTATTCTCCTTAGCAACTAATCTAGCCTTATTTGTAATGACTACTCCTGAGTCATTCATTTTATTTTTGAACACCCACTTAGTTCTAAAAACACTTTGATCTTTTGTCCTTGAAGATAATTCCCAAACTTTATTTCTTACAAATTGATTCAACTCTTCTTGCATGGCCAATATCCAGAATTCATCAGAAAGTGCTTGATCAACATTAGTG
>NW_021557947.1:0-359 GCF_001605985.2 Dendrobium catenatum
TGTGCATTTATTGTGTTTACCAAAGATGCGTTTTTTTATCAACAATGTGCATAATGTAAAATTATAATTGATTTAAAAAGAATACTCGATGTTCTCTTCTTTTAAAGCATTATTGATCTAGGCTACAATAAGGATTTTGTAGTTCGATTTTCTTATTTCAAAGTTTTGTTGCGTATTATTTGCGTATGTATTGCGTATCTGTTTGATATACTTTAAATATTTTATGCATATACATTGCATATTCATTGCGTATACATTGTGCATATGTTGGGTTTTTATTGCGTATTGTGCTGCTTAATTACTGCTTATCTTTTGCGTATAGGTTGCGTATTGGTTGCGTATTTTACCATTCACTTAAT
>NW_021557948.1:0-203 GCF_001605985.2 Dendrobium catenatum
AGGATTAGATTACAAAACTTTATGTTCTTCTTGATTATCATAATCAGATTCAGGGAAGAATCATATATCAAGCAAAATGTCAAAATGATGTCATTCTAGTACTTAATTATGATAAACTGGATAAAGTGATCATTAATTTCATAATAAAAATCATGATAATAAAATAATATATTTTCCCCAAAAATAAATATATTATTTATTAT
>NW_021557949.1:0-219 GCF_001605985.2 Dendrobium catenatum
GGATGTTATAAAGTGGTATGTATGTAAATTTTCCAAAGTTTAATTATTTGGGAACTTCTCATATGATGCCTTGATAAAAAAAATATAGAAAAATTAAATTTCAAAAATATTCGTTTTCGTTGTTTTTGCTTTTTTTTACTATGTTTTTGTCTGTTTTTCTTTTGTTTTATTTTTTAAGGGCTTTGATCATCACCATCTTTTCCTTGGTTTCATTTTCTA
>NW_021557950.1:0-319 GCF_001605985.2 Dendrobium catenatum
CCCCCCCCTCTTTGGTTAGCTTGGGACTAAGTTCATAGGGCTTAACATCCCTTAACGAACTTTCAAAGATTTTGAGGGAGCTCTCCAATAGTGGACTTATCAGGATATGGTCAAGGTTTGGTGGCAATATTGAGTTCATTATGGCTAGCCGTGTCACAAAATAGTCCAATGCCCTTAGAATATCTTAGTGTGGGTAGATTCAAAGCTAAGGATAACCAGAGGTAGCCAGAGGCAAGTTTCAGTAATGACTCATTTGAGGACCATTAGTGCGGATGAACAATGAAAGGTGGAGATAGTAATTTTGATGGGAGACCATCTA
>NW_021557951.1:0-225 GCF_001605985.2 Dendrobium catenatum
GGTTATTATTCCTAGTGGTGTTAGATTGCTGTCCACTTAAAAACTGCACCATCTAGAGGCATTTAGAGCTTATCCACATAGCATTTAAGTGCTGTTTCCACCTCAGATCCTACCCTAATCACCCGTGTGACTCCACCCCTTGCTGTAATTTGCTGTCCACTCAAAAACTGCACCGTTTAGGGGCGTTGGAAGCTTATTTTCTTCGAGTTTAGATGTTGTCCTTAA
>NW_021557952.1:0-280 GCF_001605985.2 Dendrobium catenatum
GTAGAGTAAACACCGGCCTAACCTAGATCTAGAGTTGGTTGTCCTAGCACATCATCTAAAGTGTGTGAGAAAGGTCGTGTGGCTGGGGTAGATCCTAAAGTGGGTTATTAGTTAGAGTTGTCTAGAAAAGTTGTGAATTTGTTAAGGCCTAAAAGGGGATTTAGATTAAAATTTAAGTATTAATAAATTAAGAATTTTAATTAAACATATTCTAAAAGTTAATTTATTACTACCTTTGTTTCACACCGAGGCCATGAAGTTTGTTTCACCTTCCTTGGGG
>NW_021557953.1:0-206 GCF_001605985.2 Dendrobium catenatum
ACTAGCGGACTTGTTCACCAAATCCCTTCCTTCTGCTTGGTTCAAGTTTCTTGTTAACCAACTGATTGATCGTACCAACTCATCAGCTTGCAGGGGGTATTAGACAATGAAAGTCTAGAAGCATCCAAAATCAAGAAAGTACAATTAACCAACTGACCAATGACAACTGCACACGTGTAAATGTACTTAGCTCTAAATGCCTGTAA
>NW_021557954.1:0-418 GCF_001605985.2 Dendrobium catenatum
CATTTAAAACTTCAAAGAATTAATTGAATATCCAAATCTAGCATGCTTATAGTCGAGTCAAGCAACTCGACAAAATGAATCCAATGAGCTCAAGATCACTTAATTCTAACATATATATTAAGGCATATAAATGCTTGTTGGAAGCTGTATGGTCAAATGAATTATTACAAACCGTTGAATGGAATACTCCTAATTTGTCCTAGATTTTCTTCATGTTTATGGAGCATTTTATTCCCAAAAACTTATAAATAGGCCCTCATTCTTCACTTGAAGGGGGAGAAAAAAAGGGAGAACAAGAGAGGGCTCTCTAGCGATTTCCGGTCATCGACATCGCCGACGACCACCAATTACTACCACCAACAAACACTATTATCACTATTGATCAGCATCATAAATGACCACCATCTCCCGAATACTA
>NW_021557955.1:0-244 GCF_001605985.2 Dendrobium catenatum
ATTCTCGCCCCGCGACAATGCAAGCTGACGCAAGACTGGTTGGGACACCACCTTGGACTTGACTAGCGGGCATTAACTTCAGTTTCTTCCCGTTGAAATCTACAGTGTAAGTGTTTGCTCGGCCGTCGTGTATTGCACCAACATCATACTGCCATGGCCTTCCCAGAATGAGGTGGCATACGTCCATCTCGAGGACATCACAAGTAATTTGACATAAATATTTCTTGCCAATAGAGAACGACAC
>NW_021557956.1:0-306 GCF_001605985.2 Dendrobium catenatum
ATTTTCAATGTAGCCATTTACGTTAATCAAAAAGTAGTTTAAACTTATGATTTTGAAACTAAGCTCTGATACCACTTGTTGAGATTCGGTCACTATGAATTAGGATGTTAAACCTAAACTTATGTCCTAAGGCTATCCAAGATGGGGGGTGAATTGGTATTTTTTAAAAAAAAAATATCCCTCTTGAGTATGTTCAACCGAAAATAAACTTTAATGAATTTTTAGAAAAAGTTTTCAACCACAATTTTTGGAACAAAAATAAAACGCCAAAAAATAAAAAGTAGTAAAAATAAAAGACACAAGATT
>NW_021557957.1:0-1237 GCF_001605985.2 Dendrobium catenatum
TGATATGTTCTGATACGATTTTGATATGATTTCTGATTTGTACGATTCTGTTCTGTTCTGATTTGATATGATCAGTACGATTCTGTTCTGATTTGATCTGATATGTATGATTCTATTCTGATTAATTTCTGGAATTAGGATTTCAGTTCTGTTCTGATTCTGATTCAATATACGATTCTATTGATCTGATTTCTGTACAGATTTTTGTCTTATGTGTTTGATGTGGATTCTGAGGATTCTGATTGGAGGTTTGATGTCTTGTTAAGCTGTTGTGTCTCATCCTTGTTTTCTGTGTGGTTTTCAGGTTCTGGGAAAGGGAAGAAAGTCTTGGAGTAGGAGTTTAGAGTCCGATCTGTTATAGGTATTTTATACTTTTGATTTTTGTACAGTCATGAATTTTCTGTTCTATTTTTCTTTCTGTCTGAAAGCTATGAGCTATATTTGTATATGATTCTTTTGAGGAAGAAAAGATAGATGATCCGTTCCGCTGCATTTTGATGTTTATAGTAGCTCTGTGTGTCTATTTCTGTGTGTAATTATTTGGAAGAAAGTTCTGAAACAAATTCCAAAGTCAGATCCTGGAATCAGTTTAGTTAGTTTGAGTCTGGCCACGACCCGATGCGAGCGGGATCCGTCCCGGTCGGGTTGGGTCGTGACAAACTTAAGTGGTATCAGAGCAATAGTTTTGGAATTTGGATTGTAAGAGAGAGCTATAGGAAGTGATCTGAGTCTGTCTGGGGTAGTTTTGGTTTGTCCGAATTTTTATTGTGTTGTTTTTGTAATTAGTTTTCTGGATTTTCTGGTATTTCTATATGGATCTGCTAGACCCCGATATGATAGACGGTCAGAGTGCCAGTCAGGCAGCACTAGTGGGTAGTACAGCCCCAGTGGTTGGTGCAGATACACTTTCCCAGTTTACTACATTGGTTGCTCAGATGATGAGCGAGACTCACAGTAGAGCCTCTACTGTTCAATCTGAGAATATTGATAGACATCTTCAAATGTTTTTGAGATTGAAACCACCGAGGTTTGAGAGCGCTGTTGAGCCCAGAGAAGCTGAGGAGTGGCTGAGGAGGTTAGAGAATATTTTTGACGGCATGCAGTGTCCGTTAGATAGGAAAGTACCTTTGGCAGTTTTTCTGTTAGATGGAGAAGCAGAGCACTAGTGGGTAGGCCAGCAGGAAGCAAAGTTTTAGGGCAGATTGAATTCCCTTATTTCTTGGGAAGAATTTTCTGA
>NW_021557958.1:0-1506 GCF_001605985.2 Dendrobium catenatum
GGTTCGATTCGGGTCAACTCGAGCTCGCCTCGACTTGATCAAAGTTAATTAAATAAAATAATATAAAATAAATTAAACTCAAATTAATGTTGATTAGAATCGAATAGGGCTTGACGAGGCTTGATCAACACGACTAAACACAGTCAAGGGCAAATCAGGACAAAAACGAGGTCAACACCTAGCTGGGTCATTTGAAGGCCACCATTTTATGTGACCAAACCATCTAAGATGACTCTCTCTAATCTTATTTTCCATTGGAGCTACTCCAATCTTTTCACATATATGCTCATTTTGTATCCCATCTCTATAGGTAAAGTCACTCATCCACATGAGCATCCTTATCTCTGCAATACCTAGCTTAGTATTATGCTTCTCTTTTAATGTCCAGCATTCGGCACCATAAAGCATTGTAGGTTTTCACCATCTTATAAAATTTTCCCTTAAGTTTAAGGGGTACTTTTCTATCACACAACAAGCCCAATACATTTTTGCATTTCAACCATCTAACTTTAATTTTGTTTATAATATCCTCATCTTTTTTACTATCACTCTAAGGAATAGATCCAAGATATCTAAAATGCGTACTCTTATTAATGACTTGATTTCCCAAAGTCACAATCCCCTCACTAGGTCTATTATTATTAAAATTACACTCCTTATATTTAGTTTTAGATGTACTCAAGCGAAAACTTTTAGACTTTAAGGTTGACCTCCATAATTCATGTTTACTCTTAACTTCCTCTTTAGTCTTATCAACAAGAAAAATATCACCAGCAAAAAGCATGCCTCAAGGTACATCCTCTTGCAAACTATTGAGAACATCTATGACTAAAGAAAAAAAGATAGGGGCTTAAGGTTGATCCTTGATGTAATCCAACATAAATAAGAAAGTATTTGGTTAAACCACTTTGTGTTTGAACACAAGTAATAGCTCCTGCATACATATCTATAATGATTTGAATAAAAGAATTATTAACTCCATTCTTTTCAAGAACTCTCCATAGTACTTCTCTTGTAACTTTATCGTATGCATTCTCTAAATCAATAAATATCATTTGTAGATCCTCCTTATTCTCTTTATAATTTTCCATCAAACCTCTCAATAAATGTATAGATTCCATAGATGACCTATCCTGCATGAATCCAAATTGATTTTGAGTAACATTAGTATCATGCCACAACCTTTGCTCCATAATTCACTCCTATAGTTTTAAAATATGGCACATTAACTTAATTTCTCTATAATTTGCACAATCTTGTGCATCACTTTTATTCTTAAAAATAGGAATTAACACACTCATTCTTTGCTCATCTGGCATCTTTGTAGTCTTCAATTCTTTTTAGTCTTCTATGTTATTTTTTATATAAATTATAAAGCATTTTTTTTATGTTTTCTAATATTATGATACATTTCTTTTAACATAAATTATAAAAAACTATTCATTAAAACTTAGAACTACGATTTTATTAAAAATATATTTAATATTATTTTATTTTAGAATGGGT
>NW_021557959.1:0-345 GCF_001605985.2 Dendrobium catenatum
ATGTGAAGTTCTCTTTAGAATCTAGTCATGATATTCTAGATGAATTTCATAATTCTAAATCTAAACACCGATATGAAATTTTATTTTCGTCCTTCGGGGTGATATAATTTTTCTAACTGGACGATTCGATTTTAGAATTAGAATTAAATCTCGATTTCAAAAATTCTCAAAGAAAACTAATATTTTTCAAAACCTGTTTTTTCAAAATTCCACCAACAAGAGAATGGCACGCCCGATGGGACAAGTCTCTCTCTCCATCTTTAATAAGAATAAAATTTTGTTTCATCGGTAGTTTTAACTTTTCATCGGTAGTTTTAACTACCTTCCTTCCGTTGGTCCCTCAAC
>NW_021557960.1:0-925 GCF_001605985.2 Dendrobium catenatum
GGGGGGGGATTTTCCCTTTTGCTTCCCCTAATCTCACCCAGCCAAATGGTTGGTTTGGCCTGGTAACCAGCCGGCTCTGTTTGCCTGGATTGGCCTGGCTAGGCCGGTCTAGGCAAGCTTGGTGCCCCCCCCACACACACAGTTATAATTCTTATTTATTGTTATCATTTGATGGAAAACAGCCAGATAGATGACTGATGTGAATCGTGTATGAAAACAGGAATTGCGTTTGGAAATTAAGAATAATTTTGAAAAGTGTTGTCAATTATAAATCTTATGTTTCACCAAGTTAGATTCTTGAATTTTCAATTAGAAGTTATGTATTAGCATGCCGTTACAAATTAGAGTAGAAGGATACTTGCAAATAACATAAAATAAATAAATAAAACAAATGGCTATGAATAACAAAATATACGGCTTAACAAATAGATTTTTTCACCTTGAGTTTCCTCACCCTCACTCATGAAAGTAGGGTTTTAGCATAGGTAGAATATCAACAATCCTAGAGAAGCCACTAAGAGACAAGTGATGCCAACAAAATTGTTTGCCGGAGAGGTAGCCGGAGGAGGGGAAGTAGATGGACGTCCGATGATTCGCCAATTCACAGTCGGATGATGTTCTTCGATGGAAGGCACTAATGTGAAGAGAATGCGATCCACTTAATTATCCACGGTGTTGTCAATTTCCAAGTTTAAATCAAAGAAAGGGGATCCAAGAAGATCTGTTCTTCCTTGATCATCGTATACGAATCTGTGATCGTGTTCTGGATCAACCATTCATGGAGGCGACGTCGGCTTGAAAATGATCCTTGTATGTGTAAGGATTAGAGTGGGAGAGAAGCGGAGGGGGTGTGGAGAGTACAATTTCGGCTAGGGTTAAGGTGGGACTCCTTTTGGAATCGAAATAGGGGAAGGAAGACTAAAAG
>NW_021557961.1:0-209 GCF_001605985.2 Dendrobium catenatum
GAAGCCTGGACAGGTGAGAGCTGATTGTCCTACACTTAAAGATCACTCAAGCAAAGAAAAGGGTGAGGAGAAACTTAAGTTAAGGAAGGATAAGAAGAGAGTCCAAAAGACGTTTTGGGCAGATTCTGCATCAAATTCATCGGAGACGGAACCAGAAGAAGAAATAACAAACTTGTGCTTAATGGGAGAAGATCATCTTGAGCAAAGCG
>NW_021557962.1:0-243 GCF_001605985.2 Dendrobium catenatum
GTGTGAGTTTTCTTATGTTTTTTATATGATGCATGTACTTTCTCACATATTTCAAGCAATTGGTCATAGGTTGGTTGGCATACCTCTTCTTGGTCAGATTGTTTAAAATCATCAGCTATTAAGCACAAGTTTGTTGTCTTCTCTTCAGGTTCAATCTCAGATGAGTCAGATGTAGACTCTGCCCAGAAAGCTTTTTCGCCTTGCTTCTTTTCTTTTATGAGCTTAGGTTTCTCATCATTATTT
>NW_021557963.1:0-216 GCF_001605985.2 Dendrobium catenatum
ATAATTAATAATTAATTATAATTAAAAATAATCTTCAAATTAATTATAATTAAAATTAATTAATTAACAACATTGAAATAAACATCTCTCCCTCTCTTACTCTCTGTTTCGGGAGATTAACTGGATTTGGCTGAAGCAGTGCGTCTAAGGGAGAAAGTTACCTTCACAATCAGTGAGCTCCCGTTTTGCTTCTGATCAAACAGAAAGGTAAGTTGA
>NW_021557964.1:0-245 GCF_001605985.2 Dendrobium catenatum
TATCGTTTTAGATGAACTGTACATTTTTGTACTGATCATATTGGAGTATCCTAATATCATCCCGGACTTTTAGGTCAAATTCTACACATGCGATCGTCCTGGATGATTTTTGGTGTCGAAATTGAGTTTTTAGGATTTTCTGAAGCCCTCTATTTAAGCACATCATACGAGATAATCTTGCGATCGTTCAAGATGATAAGTTGCACCAAATTTGTGTTTTTAGGGTTTTTAGAAGCGCTCTTTTT
>NW_021557965.1:0-254 GCF_001605985.2 Dendrobium catenatum
AGTCGGTCAATTAAAAACCGATTTGGAGGAAAGATTTTTTTATTTTCAAAATCAAATCACCACCAACAACGAAAGGTTGGAGGGAAAATTCACGGCCATGGAAGAAATGATGAAGAAATTATTGGAGATGAAGACGAATCCGACGACGTCGGAAGCAAGGGAGACTACCGGAGACCACGGCATAGGAGGAAATCCGAACCCGCGCGGGGGGAGGAGGAATCAAGATGTAGAGATCCTGGAGGGAGACGACGACA
>NW_021557966.1:0-300 GCF_001605985.2 Dendrobium catenatum
ATTCATCCCCTGAATTATCCTCTCCGTTCTACATCAGTTTGGTATCAGAGCATGGACTCGAATCAACTTGGACGGACTTTAAATTGGCTGGTAGGTCAACTGGGCGCCGTTAGTCAACAACTCAAGGAAGATCAAGCGGACTTAGCCGACCTCCACCGTCAAGCAATCGAACGATTCGATCACCTAGAGCGAGGCAGGACTAACCCACCGTTTTATGCAAAAACCCCATCATCAAAGGATCGAAAGAAGGCACTAAGAGATATAGAGATAAGGGATAGAGTGGACAAATGGATGGAGGCT
>NW_021557967.1:0-375 GCF_001605985.2 Dendrobium catenatum
TTTGGTAATTGAGGAGACCACACATATTATATTTGATAAATCTGGAAATATAGAAGAGCCAAATATTGTAGAAGATGAGATTGAGATTAACTCCTAAAAGATTGATAAAATAAATTTGGAAGAAAATTTGGAAGAAATTATATGGAAGAAAATTTAGAGATAGAAAACCCTTTGCCTAGAGATTTGAGATTTTCTAAAAACTACCCAAGGGAATTAATTATAGGTGAACCAAGTGAGGGTGTAATAACTCGGCGTGGATTAAACAAAGAAGTCAATCATTCAGCCTTCATTTCAACTTTAGAACCCATAAATATTGATCAAGCACTTTTGGATGAATATTGGATTTTGGCTATGCAAGAAGAGTTGAATCAATTT
>NW_021557968.1:0-220 GCF_001605985.2 Dendrobium catenatum
GTACAATTGAACTCAAAAGATCCCAGAAGACTTTGAACAAGCACTTGAACTTGTTCTTGGAACTCGAACTGTGCAACATCAGGGGACCCGAACATAGAACTCAAACTCAAATGAACTCTATCATGAATTGAATAAGATCACTCAAGCTCACTACTTGAACTCAAACTGGAACAAGATGTGGAGAGTAGGGAACTCAAATTGAACTCAAGTTGGATCCAAA
>NW_021557969.1:0-292 GCF_001605985.2 Dendrobium catenatum
GTTTTTTTGTTGTTATTCTCTCTTTTTCTATTGACTCGCTCTTTGTGCTGACTATCATCTACTTGAACAGTTACTATTTGCAACTTCTTCAAAAATGAAAAACAACCTCTATTTTGCTTTTGCAATAGTAAAAAATTTTTTATTTCTCATTCTTTCTTCCTTTTTGGAATGTAGTTTTTTGAGTTCTTTGTGCTTCTGGGACAGCTTGCAGGTGTGGAAATTTTCTTGGTACAACCGTTAATGACCTCATGAGAATAGGTTTATGCACATCAGGTGTTTGTGTTATGCCTCA
>NW_021557970.1:0-279 GCF_001605985.2 Dendrobium catenatum
TTTGGTCCATCGATTAAAGGTTGGAGCTATTGTCGCCATGTACTTTGCCTTGACGGCACATTCCTGTTAGGCAAATATCAAGGCACTTTACTAACCGCTGTGGGAATCGATGCTAACAATGGATTATTGTGATGATTTACTTGGGCAGCATCTGGACCCAGATGTTTTGTATCATGACCCATTCAATCCACGGATTACAGCGAAGTTTAGGATGGGACAGGCGCATGCGCAAACATGTGTTTCACTGAGATGGTTGAGGTGGATTTTCTGGAGGGACTC
>NW_021557971.1:0-369 GCF_001605985.2 Dendrobium catenatum
TATTGGGGCTTCAGGCTGATCGACAGAGGCATGTAGCAAGAATTAAAGAAATTGAAAGTGTGAGTTCTTTTTTATTCTATTTTTTGATGTATTTATTAACTTGCTTTGCTAGAAGGGAGTTACAAAAGTGAATAGCTACGTCCTTTTGAGTGTTAACTACAGGAAGTGGGGTCAGCTTAATAATGATTTCGTAAAGAAATGCTTTCATTCGTTTCTTATTCTTCTTCTTTTTTTACCATTTTAAATTAGTCAACAATAATAAGGCTCGATGGTGATGAATTTTAAATTAACTTCAGCTCATAAACGGTCAATATCTTGTCAAGTGTGTCATTACGATTCATTCTCAATTAATCTCTCGTCAATAAGAAT
>NW_021557972.1:0-571 GCF_001605985.2 Dendrobium catenatum
AGTCAGGTGTTAGACCCAGTGTCACTTGGAAGATCGGCAGTTGATAGTCTGGCCTTGAGTAGGACGTCGGGTCTGAACGTCGGGCCTTAAGCAGAACGTCGAGTCTTCAGCAGGACGTAGGGACTGAACATCGGGCCTTAAGCAGGACGTTGAGTCTGAACGTCAGGCCTTAAGCAGGATGTCGGGTGATGTACTCCAGGACCTGCAAAGAAAACACCAGCAAACAAGAACACCAGAGAAGGGAGAAGAAGGCTTCACGGCCCTGTATATTCTTCTTGAAAAAGTTCAAGGAAACTCTAAAACAGCAACAACTCCTTTCTACTATCTAAGATGTCCTATATATAATTTCCTTATTCCTGTAGCCATAACAAACCTTTTAACTAAAAGTAGTGTAGCAGCTGAAAAGTGTAAAGTATATCAGAGAAACAAAAACGGTAAATAGGTAGTGGAGGCTAAAACATTGGTATCATGTACCTCCGTAGATGATAAGGTAAATGGCACTGCATCAGTCCTCCCCCGCTTCGGAGGAGCTCGACTCCGACGAGCTAAATTCGATTATGGCAGGATCCGG
>NW_021557973.1:0-964 GCF_001605985.2 Dendrobium catenatum
TAAAATTTATTAATTAATTAGCCCCCTTTACTGCCCTGCACGAGTGTGGCCACCTGCAGAAAATCTTGTTAACAACCAGCTCGCTCCTAACCTATGGGTAATCTAATCGTCAATCAAATCATATCACAGAGTGCAGTAAAAATAAATAAACAAACACACCAATAATTTTACATCCAGCATGCAATGAAAGGCGAAAAAAAGCCTGTCACAATGCAGTAAGGAAATAAACACCGACCTAACCTAAAACTAGAGTCGGTTGTCATAGCAAACAAATCTAAGTGTATGTAATAAGCTGTGTGGTTTTGATATGTCCTAGGTCAATTATTGGCTAAAGATTTCTAATTGATTGAATTTTAATTTAAAAAGATTCACTAATCCTAAGATAAGGTGTTACTAAGTTTTCTATGTTATATATTTCTATTATAAAATGTACATGCACCCTAAGTCTAAGTTTTCTAAGACTCAGTCCTTAATTATTGTCCTTAAGTGTCACTAGTGTTGTATAGGATAAAAATATCTATTATTACTATCCCTTAGGACTTTGCATGTGTATAAAAAGCTTTAAGGATCTAAAAATAAATAAAATTAAACCTAATAAAATTGAAGTTACTACAGGAACCTAAAAGGTAGGAGTTCGCACAAAACACATCAAAAGGGTCTCTAAGGCTTTCTAAGTTTAGAAATACTCAGTCACCGGGGGCTACGACCCGGTGGTTCCGCCCGTAGCACCTCTACCCGGTTGGATAGAGGCGACTGACGTCATTAGCTCCTTGTCCTTTTGTTTCCTCGACCGGTACTGTTCCTCGCAGTTTATGCCAATAAAGAAAGAAAAACAAGGAAAATAGGAATTAGAAAGCACATTTAATAAAATCATATTGAAATAATTGAAATTTGCTAAAAGTAAAGACGTACCTTTTTTAGGGCTTGGACACCGGTTCGTTGACTTTGCTTTTGAACATTCTGC
>NW_021557974.1:0-213 GCF_001605985.2 Dendrobium catenatum
GGAAGTGTTGAGGAGTTTTATTAGAGCCCAAAAGAGCAGATAGTTTGGCTGGAAGAGCTCTGGATGGGTGAGAGAAGGTTAGGGTTAGAATGAGAGGCATTTCATTGCTTTTACCCTATTCAAACCCTTCCAGTTTGAATGGAGGGTTTAGATTGCTTGAGTGAGCTCCTAGATGGGTTCCATCTGTCCAGGGAGTAGGTGGGATCAGGGGCC
>NW_021557975.1:0-379 GCF_001605985.2 Dendrobium catenatum
AAGGTTGCGCTTTAATAAATTTTTCTGTTTTTTGCATATTTTTATTTGTCTTGAGAATGTTAGCAATGAGGAGGTTGAAAAATACAAGGTTGACATTATTGCTATACAAACCTTGGAAACCAGTTCAGGTCATGAACCACAGAAATTACAGTCACCCCAGAAAATTAAGACTTCCGCAAGAAAAAAAACTTGAGACCACCCCACCTCTTTCCCCACCTCCCTCTCCCCCTCTCTCTCCCTCTGATTCTCCTCATAATGAACCACAAGAAACTTAACCTCTGCCGCTAACTCAACCTTCTACTCGTCCACCTACTGAAAAAATTTCCACCACTCAACCTTCTATTGAACAGCCACCCATTAAAAAGGCAGATTTAGAGGC
>NW_021557976.1:0-242 GCF_001605985.2 Dendrobium catenatum
ATATTAGTACTTGTTTGGTTTCCTGTAAATAGAAACCATGTTTCATGAAATAATGATTATATTTTCATTTCTTTTGAATGCGAAAATATAATCATTTTCACATTTGAAATCCTTGTCATTGTCTAACCACATCAAGCTATATAATTGATTTACCCAATTTCATCATGTTTCAAAGCATGATTTCTACTCAAGCTACCAAACGACACCATAGAGAAAAATATATTCTAAATTATATTATTTAC
>NW_021557977.1:0-211 GCF_001605985.2 Dendrobium catenatum
AGTAAAAACCCAAGATTTTTAAACCTTGACACTAAACTCATGGGAAATCTGGTTAATTTCAATCTGACTTAAGTAAAATGGAAACCTATGGCTGCAAAGTGGGATTCAAGCATGTGGCATGATATTATGTTTGGTGAGATATAGGGAAAAGTATTGTCAATGCTATATGGATTTTGGAGTTGCTACTGTTGGCTTTATTGTGGATGAACCT
>NW_021557978.1:0-278 GCF_001605985.2 Dendrobium catenatum
TTTAAAAAGAAAAACCAGCAAGTGTTCAATAGTCATAATAGTGTTGACCCCTGCACCGAAAAAAAAAAGAAAAAAAAAAATAAAATCACTTACATGCTCGCACGTCGTGGCCATCCCGCGCACGATCGACGTCGCAGCCGCCACGACTTCGCACGACTCACCTCGCATCGTTAAATGCCAATGAAAAGGAGGCCTTCGGGCTCTTCTCCCAAGCCCGCTCACTCTCTTTCTCTCTCGCTCTCGCTCTCTCCCCTAACGACATTCCCTCCCTGTCCAGT
>NW_021557979.1:0-257 GCF_001605985.2 Dendrobium catenatum
TACATGTATCTGATCTTGTAACTTCAGCTAAAAAAGGATGTTCCTCTCCATGTCGATTCCAAACAACATATCCAGGGAAAATTCCTTTAGAGAGTAAATGCAACTTGACTTCTTTTACATAATGAAAATATCTGTTAATGCACAATTTGCATGGACATAAAATTTTTTGTGTTGAACTTTGACTTTGTGTTGCAAATTTTAAGAAATTATCAACACCTGCAATATAATCACTACTCCATTTTGATTTTGACATCCAA
>NW_021557980.1:0-318 GCF_001605985.2 Dendrobium catenatum
ATTATACCTGATCCTACCACCTTCCTGGTGGTGTTTTCTCCAAGAGTCACCTTGTCTCCTATCCTGGCCTTCAGCAAAATAAATTGATTGGCATCACCAATCATATATTGAGAGCATCCTCTGTCCAGATACCACATGCTCTCATGAGGCCTTTTATAAGAGCTTGCCTACATAATTATCAAATGTTAGATTTAGGAACCCAACCATATTTGTGTTCCTTTTTATGAAAAGTAGAATGCAATGCATGCTGTGAATTATGTAACTTGGGTCTCCAGACCCAATGTGAACTATGGTGGATGGTGCAAGTGTGTGCTATGT
>NW_021557981.1:0-246 GCF_001605985.2 Dendrobium catenatum
AAGAACCAAAGACAAATTAATTACAAGTAATAAAAGGATCACATTCCTCCTTGATAAGTTTCCATAACAAGGCTGGAATGCTTTCCAAAGAAAACCTATCAAAATAAAAACTATTATCCAAAGCCAAGGTAGCACAACAATTAGCTTCCTTATTACAATTTCTAGATGCATAATGGAAAATTACCATATTGAAGTCATTCAACAAGAAAAGATCCTTGTATGGCCACCTATCCATGATCCAATTAT
>NW_021557982.1:0-347 GCF_001605985.2 Dendrobium catenatum
ATATATATATATCATATAAAAGATTTGGAAATATTGAATTTCTACGTCCAATTTGATTCTCTTTTGATATAATTCTTAATTCAAAAAAAAAATTATATGAAGAAGAAAATCCCAGTTTTTCTTATAGGGAGCTTTGATCTGGGTTAACAAAATCTAAATCTTGAGACCTCTCTAGTTGAAAACTTGAGTAGGTCTGTTCATATCTTCAAATCATAAAGAAAAATTACATAGATGATCAATCTAACTAGAATTATAATGGTGCATGTTATGCATTATTGGGTTTCACGTATCTAACCTAATTGAGATGCATAAACAAACCATTATCCAAATATGTTCAACTCTCTTTT
>NW_021557983.1:0-252 GCF_001605985.2 Dendrobium catenatum
ATGCATTTGATTTTCATTGCAAATGCAAATAAATAGAGTTTGAAAACAAAAGAATTTGTAACTCCTCATGTTCTATACTGCCCATAGTCATTCATGAAAGTGCTTCAAATCAAGGTTGAATAGATAAAAGTACTAACTCTATTCATCTAACTGACCATGTCAAGTCCTGTGTAACTTATGTCAAAGTTGTGAGAATCTCAAGACCCATCTTTGTCTATCAGGCACTCACTTACAAGCCCACCTTCTTCCACC
>NW_021557984.1:0-585 GCF_001605985.2 Dendrobium catenatum
ACTTAAGAAGACTCATGCTAATTTAAAATTGGAACTTATAAATTTGCAAAATGAATATGAAGTTATTCTTAAAGATCATTCAATAATTGATTCTAATCACATGGCTCTTCTTGATGAATTTGATGATTTGAACAAAAATCATTCATAATTAATTAATGAGCATGATGCATTAAAAGTTTCACACACATCACTTGAATCTAATTTCAAAAAATCTAAAGAGAAAGAAAAAAACTCGAGAGTTGAGAATGATGTTCTAAAAGACACAAACTTGAGGATTAAAAATGAATTGGATACACTTAAGATAAATTGGAAGACTCCCACTTTGAATCCATAGCCAAAACCTAGAAAGAGGCATTATAACTCAAATCATTTAAGAAATCCTTTTCCTGGAGTTAGATGTTTTTCTTGTGGTATGCTAGGACACATCTCACACACTTGCACTGTTCACCATAGTAAACATTGGGTGTGGAGACCTAAGATACATGATTCAAAGCATACCACACATGCATTATTTCTACTTTTCCTAAGAAGGGACCCAAACTAGGTTAGGTTCCTAAATCTGACTGTTGTTGAGTTTTGCAGGTG
>NW_021557985.1:0-309 GCF_001605985.2 Dendrobium catenatum
TTAATATAACATTATAATATTATAATATAATATATAATTATACATATAAAAAAAGAGAATGAGAGAAAAGAGAGGCAATTTTCAAACTAGGAACTTGCAACAAGTCTCCAACAACCAGCAATCAACAATCATTGTTAAGTGGAGCTTTTGAAGACCCAATCTCCTCGTCGTTGATTCGCTCTGGTCGAGTCGAGCCACTCCTTACCTCCTGGCGCCGGGGAGGGGATGCTGGGAGGCTGCCGAAATTTCCTCAAAATTTCAGGACTTGACCAAATTTTCGACAAGTAACCGACATCTAATTATTTGTAA
>NW_021557986.1:0-258 GCF_001605985.2 Dendrobium catenatum
TGGATTGGATGCTTCTTAGATTGCTACTTTTATTACTTTAGATTCATCTTGAATGCTTTTATTGGTTCATATTTATTCTGAAAGATTTTTTACCTATCTAGACTTGTAATTTTTGGTTTTTTATAATATATTGGAAGTTGGAGCTCTTTTGATTATCTTTTTTTCATTTAAAAAAACTTCCAATTTATATTGTAAATAATTTAGAATCATTCTTAATTTTTATTACCATAGAAAGCATATGAATCTTTTGAAAGGGCC
>NW_021557987.1:0-391 GCF_001605985.2 Dendrobium catenatum
TAAAAAAAAAAAAAAAAAAAAAAAAAAAGCAAGATATATGTGTATGGAGTTTGACTGATATGCCTTGAATCAAACCTGAAGGGATCAAGCACTCCCTCAAGGTCAACCTCGTATACAAGCGGTAACCCAAAAGAAGAGGATCTTTAACACTAGATCGTTAGCTGGCAATTGACCAGGAGGTGAATAAAATTTTAAAGGTTGGATTTATAAGGGAAGTGCACTACCCCATTTGGTTGGTAAACATCATTATGGTTCAAAAGTCAAGTAGAGTCTGGAGAATGTGTATAGACTATATAGATCTCAACAAAGCCTGCCCCAATAATACTTTTCTACTTTCCCATATTGGCCAGTTGGTTGTGTTGAGTCCAGTAATTAGGTTGTTAAGCCTAAG
>NW_021557988.1:0-523 GCF_001605985.2 Dendrobium catenatum
GAATGTTCTTTTCCTAGTGCATGCAGTGAAGTAACTAATTGAGTAAACCTTGTGTACATGTCAGAAATTAATTCATGAGGTTTCATACGAAAAAGTTCGTAGTCATGCAAGAGAATGTTCAAACGGGATTGCTTAACCTCATTAGTACCTTCATAGATGATGCACAATTTATCCCAAATCGCTTTACCAATTTTGCAAGTGGAGACATGCATGTAATCCTCAGATTTTAAAGCACAGAAAAAGCAGTTCAAATATTTTGCATTCAATTGAGCAAAATCTCGTTCATCGAAAGTCCATTCAGTAAAGCAACTTCAGTTTTAACATCATTAATTTCACGAGAAGGTGGAGAATAACCTTCTTTGATAACCATCCATATGCGATAATCAGTAGATTGTAAAAACATTGACATGCGGGTTTTCCAAAAATCAAAAGGTAGGTTATCGAACAGGAGAGGTCGGGTAATAGAATACCCATCCGTAGTGTTATAATTCCCAAGGTTAGCCATGGATCTAATTCAAAAAGT
>NW_021557989.1:0-290 GCF_001605985.2 Dendrobium catenatum
CAAATTTGTGTTGAAATTAATCTAGATGAGCATGACAATAATTTTTTTTCATCATCATAAAATTTATCTTCTTATAATTAAAAATTTAAAAAAAAATCATAATGTTAATTTCAAGCTAAAATGAAAAAACTTAAGGATAATTTTAAAGTCAAAATTTTATTCTTCCCCGGATAAAAAAATCCTGGCTCCACCACCACTGCTCCCACTATAGCAAAAGGCAACACTTCCCCCCACGTACAGTAGAAAATACAAATTGATGCGGTGCATCCTATGCTTATGGTGTTCCCTAG
>NW_021557990.1:0-301 GCF_001605985.2 Dendrobium catenatum
CATCCGTGTCAACTGACCTGGGAGATCCACCCACCTCAGAGTCTCCCTGCTCGTCCTGGTCCTCGGGCTCTCTCTCATCCGAGTGACCTCTACGGGTAACTACACAAATTCGGTGAACTGGCACCTCCTTATCGGAATCAACTAGTGTGTCATCATCATCCAAAAATGCTCATCGCATCGCCTCTATGTACGGGCTCTTAGGAGAACCGATCCTATGAGTACTGGGTACTAAATCTATCTTGATCCGTACTGGCGATCTGTCTGGGGTAGAAACTGGACCATCATCGACGGCCATCGGGAC
>NW_021557991.1:0-578 GCF_001605985.2 Dendrobium catenatum
TATATATATATATATATATATATTTCATTTATGGGGAGAACTAGAGCCTACATTAGATGACCATACCTTGATCACCGCTAATGACTTAAAACTTTTGTTGGATCATTTTTTTCTCATTTTACAGAGAGAATTGGAGCTTGTGTCAATGACAAAGCCTTGATCATCCTCGAAGGTCTTTAAACTCTTGCGGGACAATTTTTTCTTTATTTACAAGCAAGATTGGAGCTTGTTTTAGAGAAACCTACCTTAATCGCCAGTTCGCCACCAACGGGCTTTAAATGCTTGCCAAACGATTTTCCCCTAATTTTATGAAAGAGAATTGGAGTTTGCATCAAAGGACTAAGACTTGATCTTCGTCGACATTATTTAAATTTTGCCTAACAAGTTTTTCCTCATTTTATGGGGGAGAGCTGGAACCCACATAAGAGGACCAAACTTTGATCGGCGAATTATTACGTCCCGTCACCGCAAGTCCGGAAACCCAATCCAGACGCGCCACGTCACCCGAATACACTGGGTCCCGGTATATTTTGGTGACGTGGCGCATCTGGATAGGTGTCCGGACGAATCCCGACACC
>NW_021557992.1:0-217 GCF_001605985.2 Dendrobium catenatum
ATTTGGAAGGGAGACGATTGATGAGATGGTGAGCTGTAGACAGAGCTTCAGCCCATAATTTATTCGGAAGATTGGAAGCATGAAGAAGAGTTCAAGTGAGATCGAGAATGAGCCGGTGTTTCCGTTTGGATAAGGTATTTTTTTGCGGATCTATGGTTCATGATTTTGATGATAGCAAATATTTCCTTTTCTATACGATTGCCTTATGTATTAACAT
>NW_021557993.1:0-400 GCF_001605985.2 Dendrobium catenatum
GGAAAGGAGAAGGGCAGTTACCTTGGCACAGAAACAAAAAAATGGCGTTGGATTGGAGCAGCACCACGTCATTTTTGCTTTTTTCGGTATTTTGACGTGAAAAATAGAGTTCTCGGTTGGAGATGCCCTTAACAAGTATATTTGCGATTCAGCGATCAAGACTACCTTGTTAAATAAGCTGTTTGGTTTGCACTTTATCGATCATAAAAATTATAATTAATATTAATTTGGCCAGAAAGAAAATTATATGAGAGAATATTGGTATCAATAATATAATATAGTATAGTGTTCAAGTTTCGACAAGATCCGAGTGAATCAGTTTTGTTGGCCCTCTCAATCATTCCTGATGGATCTTAACGACAGTTTTGCCCAAGTGCCTAGGCAGATCTTGTTAAACAAG
>NW_021557994.1:0-2105 GCF_001605985.2 Dendrobium catenatum
GTTTCTCTCCGTTCACTAGCCCATGCCTTTGAGCCCCCTCTCCTTCGCCTCCTTCTCATGCACACATGCAAGCCTTCGACCCCCACTCGTCGCCACACCCAGCCCTAGTTGAAGCCTCTGCTTCATGCTCCTGGTTTGCACTTCATAGGAAGAGGTGAAGCCCTCCCGTCGCCTCCTCTATTTTGCACGACTCCAGCTCGCCAAAGCTCCTTCGCAAGAAGGTAGCCACTTCTCTCTTCTTCTTCTTCTACCTTTTCTATTCATCTTTCTTTACATTCTCCCCTCCTTCCTTCTTTTCTTCCTTCCCTTTCCTCTTGCTTTTCTTCTCTATCTTTCACCTCATCTTCCTCTTCTTTCTTTGGGAAACTATAGCAACCAAAAAAATAATAATGATGGATGATAGACTCATCCAGTAAATTGCTTATTGAAGTTTTCTTTCCCTCTTTGTAGTCAAATTCATGCATTTATTTAATTCCTAGTTGTCTTTTTATAAACATTTTTTTTTAATGGATAGTTTCATGAGATGTTAACAAAAATGTTTGTTGATTTATGTTGCTTGGAAAGAATTTTTTTTTTATATGAAATCTGTGCTTATTCATGACTTGCATCATATGATAGGTAATTTAAAATTCCATGTATAAGTTGTTAGAGATTATGCTGTTCTTTATCATTGCCTATAATGATGAATGATAGACTCATCCACAAGTTATGTTCTTTATCCAAAAAAGGTGCATTCTTGTTGTTAATAGCTTGTGGCTTGTAGTTAGAATCAATGTGGAGTTTAAATTATCGAATTTCAAATTAAAAAAAAAAAAATCAGTGTGTGCCTTGGCTTGGTTCCATGTCTTAGTTTCGAGAGGAATAAAAAAAAAAAAAAAACTTGTACATGTTGTAAATGATAGTTGTGTACAAAAGGAGCATTCATATGATTGTTATTATAATATGATCCATGATTGATTAGAGAGGTTTTCATATAATGACATGTTCAAGGTCATTTCATTTACAATGCTTGCATTCCAGATACAATTATGATTGATAATTTACTGGAGGAGATTCTTATGGCCTCGCCTAGGAATTTCATCTACTTGAATCATTAGCTTGCTAGTATTTCCGATCTTGATTAAATTTGATACACCTAAGATGATATTTAGTTAGATTTTATGTGATATGATATATGTTTCTTTTAGCTTTTTTTTTTATTTGAATTTGCTTACGTTTAGGTGATCATAAAATGTCAGATTCAATTCAATCCTTAAAAAAAGATCAAGCATGAACATATATAATACTGACAAATGAATCCGACAACAACAGTGAGACATGTATTTTTTGGGTAAAATAATAACAAAAGGAGGAATTACACGCCACAAACAACACCTCTTTCGGGGGTTTTAGGAATGCTTGACCTTGCTCTAATTGCCCTCGAGCACGTGAAGTCTGAAATTAAGGCATCCATGTTAAAAAAAGATTTAAAAGAACAATTTAATGACACATTAAATATCGACCTTGATGAAGGAGACGACTTTGATGTGATGACAAATGATATTCTAAGTGTTGGACTATCCAAAATATTGCGGACAGATATATCAACACTTCTAGTCAGAGTTCTACATTAACATTTATCTTCAAAGCACCACGACCTAAAAGTCCGTTGGATACTTTCCTTATACAAAATCCTGAAGATGTAGTAAAGCATAGAAAATATTAGTTTAGAAAAGAAATTGTTGCAACTAAAAAGGAAATGAGGGGAAGGGTTATTTAAGTTTTTAGTAGATGTATGTATGATGATGTGATTTGATTTAATGCTGTGAAATATGATAGTTTCCTTGTTATGGTGGAGGCACTTGGACAGTTTGGACATGGAATGAAACCTCCTAGTCTTCATGAGGTACGAGTTACTTGTTTGAAGAAAGAGGTTAGACATACACTGATAGGAAATACTTGATTTCAAGTAGTTCCTAATCAAAGTCTGAAGCAAATCGTGATAATTTCTGCTGTTTACAGCAGGAAAACAGTAAAATCTAGACCAAAACAGAGAAAACCTGAGAGGAAAATGGAGAAAAACTCGCCTAAACACTTGTACTTTACTAGTAGATGAAAGAAAACTT
>NW_021557995.1:0-977 GCF_001605985.2 Dendrobium catenatum
AAATTTATGTAGAGGGAGATCTAAATCAAGGAGAGGACCAGGTAGAGTGAAAGTTGTGTGCTGGAACTATGGAAATAAGGGTTGCTTGAAGAATGATTGTATTGTTTCAAAGAAGACTAGTGGTGGAGGTAAAGACAAAAATCACTTTGCAAATATATTTGTAGAAGAGTTTCAGTCAAATCCTCTGATTTGTTCTCTGGCTAACACTTGGATTATAGATTTAGGTGCTTCATTTCATGCAAATTCTAACCAGGTGTTCAAGAACTACATAGAAGGCGATTTGGGCAAACTGCATCTGGGAAAAAACAAGTCTTGCGGCATTGTAGGACAGGGAGATGTTGATATCATAATGTTAGATGAGTCAACTTGGAGACTTAAGTATGTTAAGCATGTTCCTTGCCTAAAGAGGAACTTAGTTTCTGTGAGTCAGCTTGCAAACTCAGGCCATGTGACATGATTTACAAAAAAAATTGTGGAAGATGAAAAAATGTGCTATAGTTATAACTCATGGCAGTATTGACGACACCACATATGTTATCAACAAAAGATTAAATTCTATTGAGTAACTGATTCAGATATTGATGGAGGTCTTTAGCATCAAATGCTTGGTCATATGAGTAAGAAAATTATGCAATTTCATTCTTACTAGAGGAAAGCTTCATTGTTTAAAATTTATAAATCTAGATTTTTTTTAAGACTGTGTCTATGACAAGCAAAAAAAGGTGAGATTTTTAAAAACTATTTTAGAAGTTAAAGAAGCTGGAGTTGGTGCACAGTAATGTATGGGATTGTTGACCTCGATTTTGTCCGGAACCTTGGTCAAAGAGGTTGACTTGGCCAAATTGACAAAGTCAAACCCCAAGACCCTCTCCAATAGGTTCGTGGGGCCGAGTCGAGTCTGTTGAGCCGGAGCTTGGGCCCTGAGTCAACCCAGTTGACCAAGTCAACCAGGGTTGACCAATTTGGACCCTTTAAGC
>NW_021557996.1:0-255 GCF_001605985.2 Dendrobium catenatum
CACACAAGTTTTTATCCGAAGATCCAAACAAGATGTCGTCCACGTAGATTTGAACAAGAGAATTTCTTCTTTGACCTTTTATAAAAAGAATGTAGTATCTACACTACCCTTTTCAAATCCTCTATCCAATAGGAATGTGCTAAGTCTTTCGTATCATGCTCTAGGTGCTTGCTTTAGTCCATAAAGTGCCTTTTTTAATTTGAATACAAGGTTTGGGAATTGTGAACTTTCAAATCCTGGGGGTTGCTCAACATA
>NW_021557997.1:0-267 GCF_001605985.2 Dendrobium catenatum
GCCGAAGAAGCCGTGAAAGGGAGAAAGTTGACTTCACAAAGAGCGAGCTCCCTTGTTGTCCCCAAACAAAATGTCATAACTTTCGGTCCAACAGAAAGGGAAAAGTCATCCAAGGCGTGTAGTCGAACGGCACAAGGGAGCCGAAGAGCGGCGAGCTCTTGTCGTTGGTTCCGAACAAAATGTCGGAACCTTCGATCTAAGAGATGGAGCGAGGTCGGGCAACCTTGAGATAGCGAGGTCGGACGGTACGCGACAGGGAGAAAGCTC
>NW_021557998.1:0-297 GCF_001605985.2 Dendrobium catenatum
ATCTTAATATTAATTTTCAATATAAAATGAAAGTTTAGAAATATATGTAAAAAAATTAAAACCTAAAATATCTGAAGGTATCAACTAATGCCTTTGATTCTTCTTCCTTTTCTCCTCTTTCTTTGGAATTCACTCCCAACACATTATCTGTCTAACTTTTTGATAAGAACTTTCATTATAGGTGATAAAATTGTGACTATTGATTATATATATATGAAAGGTATCTTTATGGTGGAGGGATTAGTTTGCATATGATAACTCATATATTTAAAAGTGACAGGGTAACTTTTGCTTGAA
>NW_021557999.1:0-707 GCF_001605985.2 Dendrobium catenatum
CGAACGAGCTTTAATCGAACCGAACAACGAGTAGCTCATCGAACGTTTGGTTCGTTTGCAGCCCTATTTGAGCCTAAGAGATAAGGTGAATCTTTCGGAAAGCACCCCCATTAAAAAAATTTGTTTTTAGAGTAATGGAAAATTTTTTTTAGGGTGCACTAGTGGATGGATATGAATCATAAAATAAAAGTATGATAATTATTTATATAATATCTTATTCCCAGCACAATAATTTAAACTTCCACCAAGCTAAAGCATTACGTTTGTCAAAAAGAATAATGCAATCCGTAGTTGAGAGTTTAATATTTGTAAGTGGAAGTCCAAAGTTTTTGATGCCCAAAGCTTTTGAAAGCCTAACAACATTATGAACTATGTCATGAAAAGCTTATCTCAAATCTAAGAATGTTGACTTTCAGGCCCATAAAATTAGCATGCTTGCTAAGGTTCCATTTTAGACTAATAATGTGATGAAATTAGCTCTTCCAATAGGAATAAATTTATCAATAAATAGTAAATGCAAAATATGAGTTTTATTATTTGTAAGAGGATGGTAGTTTTCATTAGCTACCTCTCTTTCTATAAGAAAAGAAATTATGCATAAAAAGGTTGAAGAAATAAGGAGAAAAGGGACACCCTTGTCGCAAGCCATTAGAGGAATTGAAGTAACCCCAAATTTAATTATTCAGAACAATTGAAAAGGCACCTCC
>NW_021558000.1:0-374 GCF_001605985.2 Dendrobium catenatum
AAAATATACCGATTCGTTGTAAGAAAGGGTGGAGAACGTACATCAAGTGTGGATATCTACAAGTCATTATAGTAGATCCACCATACACTCAACATATCACTCATAGGCAAATACAAAATAATTGTGCCAAAGACGAACTCCTACGAGTTACTACAAAAGCTCATTATGTCGTGCAACTAATATTTTGTCCAAAAGGAAATGTAGGAGAGTCCTCATTCATACAACAATCCCCACAAAGTCAATACACAATACTAGTGACAAGCAACGAACAATTGCAAGGTGTACGAGTACTATCTATTTGTTGTAGTCAAAGAGTCTGTCTCTACAACAAGTGCAGATACATCAGACCACCTGAGATTGGTGAAAGGTGGTTT
>NW_021558001.1:0-343 GCF_001605985.2 Dendrobium catenatum
GCGACGGCCACACATGCGGCGTCTTGTAGCAGAGGAACAGATGGCGATCGTAAAACTGTACCGTCCCTACTAAATCCTCCTTCCCTAATTCCTGACGCTGGAATCCGAAATCCGCATCGCAGATGTTGCCACCGTCACCGACGCCGGAGAGGATCCCTTCTCCCTGCAGGCTCCCAGCCGCGCTTCCGATCTGCGAACCCTGGTCAGCCACCGTAAATCCTTCGTCACCGCCGGCAAGGCCTCCGGCGAAGGAGATTGGAGAGGAGCGAGAAGCTTCATCCATCGAAGAAAGAGAATGTCGCGCAGAGAAACTTCGGAGCCCTTGGCGAGCACACTCTGGTTG
>NW_021558002.1:0-263 GCF_001605985.2 Dendrobium catenatum
GCTATCATAGCTAAGCCCATTGATCCTGCTAGGCCAGTCCTTAATAATACAGTCACGTTCCTTCCACTTTTGAGAGAAAAAACTCAAAAGAACTTGTTCAATTCCATCTTGATCATTCACCATGTTGCACGTGTTATCTTTGATCTATCTGATACAGTTACCGTTCTTCCTACCATTAGCAAAGGAGTGGAAGAACTGAGAATTAACGTCACCCTCCTTGATCCACTTGACTTTGATTCTTTGTCTCCACCATATGTTTAATC
>NW_021558003.1:0-255 GCF_001605985.2 Dendrobium catenatum
TTCTGTAAGTCTAACCAACTGAATCAATATAATCAACCCTGATTGTTACTAGGTAACCCAGGCCTACGAGGTTATTGACTTAGCCCCAAGAAAGGTGAAATAAACTTCATGGCCTCGAAGCACAACAAAGGTAGCAGTCATTAAACAACTAAAATGCATCCAAATCAATTATCAATACATTAATACTTAAACTGTAACATAAAACCTCACTTCAGCCTTAAAAAAATCAAACTTTAGATATAATAAATTCTCAGC
>NW_021558004.1:0-338 GCF_001605985.2 Dendrobium catenatum
TTAATTTTTTCTCAAAATTTTTTATTAATGCTTGACATTTATGAAAGCTTCAGATGAAGTGATGCAAAGTTTTGCTTAATTGTTTAATTGAATACCATATTTTAAGAATCTAATTTATCTTTCATTCATTAGAAAATAAATGTGTAATGTTAGTCATTGATGTTAATCTTGAAGTGATGCTTTAGGTTTCGTTTGGGTCAGTTTTTTTTATTGCTTCTTAAAACAGTTTTTTAGTATAAAAATTTTAATTTTTATATATAAAATGTTTTAAGAAATAGTAAGAAAGCTATCTCAAACAAAATCTTAGACTGAGTAAAAATTGAACGGAAGCTTCTTAA
>NW_021558005.1:0-2970 GCF_001605985.2 Dendrobium catenatum
ACTTTCAAGTTACTTTCAGTCACATCCACCACCACCACCTCCTCCTTCAGATGATCAGGGGTCATCTTTCTTTTAGTTTGCTTGTTTTTGTGTGATGTTATTTTCATTTAGTAGTTTTTGTTGTTTTTTCTTTTTTTCCTCCTCCTTTTTGTGATGTTAAAAAGGGGAGTAGCTGCACTAGTTTGTATTGTTCTAGTTTGTTATGTTTTTCTGATGGATAATTGAACTATTTAAATTGTGGTTGTTTCTTTACCTGCTTCCATTAAAACTACTTTGAACTGCTTCAATTACTTTGTGTTTTCCATCATTAAAAAGGGGGAGATTATTGCAAATATGCTTTTAGGGAGTATAATATTGATGATATTAAATACTTCTATTTCTCTATGACTGCCTTGAGTACTAACATTTCAGGTCCACAAGATCAAACTGTAATTTTAACCAGCTCAAGATTGGTTAGACTAGGTCTGAGTCAGTTTATAAACTTTTTTCCTTTCTTGAGTCTATTGTAAACGATGTGGTTCATGATGCTAAGTAACCTTGCACACACACATGGGGGAAAATTTCTATCTATTGGTTAGAGTTTTTTGTTTTGATCACATCATCCGGGATGATCTAAACATCATCTTGGATGATCTATAAAAAATAGAAATCCTAATTTAGGCATCCTGGTTAAGGCAGTAGTCATTAAGCGCATCATCCTGGATGATATTTGTATTGACCGAGACGATAAGCTCAAATAAAAAAGAATCAGCCACCAGATCTGTTTATGTATTATTTATTTTTGGATATTGTCCAGGACATTGTCCTAGATGATGAAACACAATTATGCTTAAATTAATCTAATTATTAAGGAAAGAAATTAAGGTTTTGATTACTCGATCAAATCATCTTCGACGATCGCTGGATCGGCCAGTACGATCAGTTCAAAAAACCTTAGTTATTCCTGGATAATCTACATCGACTAGCTACCTTCAGGGCGATGGTCTAGATGATTTTCACAGAGTTGAACTAATTATTCGGGATGATTGTGAGATTGGCCTAGAAAATTAAGCTATTTTTGTATTGTCCATACATCCATTAAGTGCGATTTTCTAGATGATATTCAAGGATTTATATGGATTGAACAGGATAATTTCTTATAGGTTTGGACGATATGAATAAAAATCTTCTGATCGTCCCAAACCATGTGGGCTGATTGAGTGAAATTTATGCTGATCGTCCAGGATGCTATTTATATTATCCTGGATGATAAAGTCAGTTTGTATAAAATAAGAGCTATTATGAAACTCTTCTATTTAAGAGCTCTTGTTCTATGGAAGATCTCATTTTTTGTTGTTGTCTTAACCTGAGAGAGAAAAGAGGAGAGGGAGAGAGAGAGGATCTTATGAAGGGGAGTTTGTGAGGGGTTTCATAAAGGTTGCTCCAAGCAAGAATCCAAGTCATCTTCTTTGATCATCATCCCTTATTCTTGGAGGTTCGAGAGAGGTCCACTTTAGCAATCGATCAATGTTCTCTACCTGCTTTAGTAGGAAGCAAAAGGAGTTGGGCTCTCTGCCTCACCGGTATTGGTGGAAAGGAGGTTTTGTTCAGGCTTCTCCGCCTTACTGTGGGAGCAAAAGGAGAGTCACTAAGTTTAGTGCAATACTCAGAGGGTACCTCCGGGGAGTGGGCATAGGTCGAGTTGACTGAACCATTATAAATTTCTATGTTTCTTTTTAATTCTTTTTCGCATTTAAATTCTGCACATTGAATTTATTTGCGGTGAATTTTGGTTTGGTTGAGATTTTGTTTTTGATTAAAAGATTTTTTAAAGTATCAATTCACCCCCCTCTTGGTTAGCGTAGGCTAGTTCATAAGGGCTTAACATCCCTAACAAACTTTCACCTTAAATCAAAATGCCCGAATCATCTAGCATGTTTTAAGAACTTCAATTATTCCCAAAGCTGGTGATCGAGTAAATATGAATCCACTCTTGTCCACATTTATCTATCTTATTATGACTGAAAATCCCTTTGATTAAGCCCAAATTTTTATAGACTACTATATGACCTTTCTAAAATTGGACTTCCACACCATAAAAGGAAGAAAAATGTGGCTTTAGGACATCTTGTTGCCTACATTCTTCATAAGATGTACAATCTCATTCATCCTGATCCTCCCACTAAATTACTAATTTAATTTATTGATGCTTCTTTTAGATCACTATTTATGAGATATTAGAGTTCTAGTGATGATATTGAGGGAGAAGGGGGAGCTCCCGTACCTGCATGTGGACTCGATCAAAATTACTTTAAAAAAATGTTTCAATAGTTTGATTATTTGGAGATTCATTTTGATCAACACTTTGATTAAATTGAGACCCACCTAAATCAATAGGATGTAAGATATCATGAGGACATGGGTTGGATCTGTGGTCTGTTCTACACAGTCAATATAAATGTAGCTATGATGAATAGCTATTTTTCAGTGTTCAATCAGCCTCCTCCTCCATATAAGGGCCCCCCTGAATTCTATATGTACTTCATTGTTATTCTTTCTACTAAGCTTTTGTGGTTGATGTTACGTTGTTCTTTTGTTTGTGAGTGTTGTGATTCTAAGTTGGTTAGTTTTTTATATTATGATGAAAAGTGTTATTTTGTTCAGTATCATATCAAGTGAATGTAAATGATCTTTTTTGACATTAATGAAACATGCTGTGTTTTGGTGACATGTTCTTTTTTCTTGTTACTTGAAATGTTAGTATGTTTAATAAGAAAATCTTCTAAAAATGATAATTGAAATGAGATATAAATTATTTTTCTTTACAAATAAATTTCTTTTTGACAATCTAATCTTTCAAAATTTTAAATTAACTTTTATCAGGATTTAGATAAGGAGATCAATTTCATATTCTTTTAGACAAACATATTTAGAATATAATTGTTGCAAGATTGATGTTTTATTTTATTTATTTATTTTTCAATATATTTA
>NW_021558006.1:0-275 GCF_001605985.2 Dendrobium catenatum
AACCATAGGGCTTTTGTAGTGCTCCCTGAGAACTTTCTAATGAGCCTAAGACACCTAATTTGGATAAGTGTGCAGGGAGTTATGAATTTTTGAAGTTCCCTTCAATTTCTAGATTTAATTAATCCGACAATTACACAGTCAGCGACCGTTACGCACGCGGCGCGCGCTGATTCGCCAGACAATGATTGGCGCTAACTATTAACGGCCGGATTAACCACAGCCGTCAGATGGCAGATCGAACGGCTGGGATTAAACACGCTCCGGGACCGTGGGAT
>NW_021558007.1:0-321 GCF_001605985.2 Dendrobium catenatum
ATGTTTATTTTCTTACTGCATTGTGACGGGCTTTTTCTTGATTTTTATTGCATGTTGGTTGTAAAATTATTGGTGTGTTTGTTTACTTACTTTTAATGCATTCTATGATGTGATTTGATTGACGATTAGATTACCCATAGGTTAGGTGTGATCTGGTTGTTAACACAAATTTCTGCAGGTGGCCACACTCATGCAGGTCAGAAAAAGGGGGCTAATTAATAAATAATTTTATAAGATGCTACAGGTGCTTCAGCTGCTTAGCCCCTAAAAAAAAAAGAGTGTGCCCAAGTGTGGCTGGTTGATTTAATTTAAATGCATATA
>NW_021558008.1:0-535 GCF_001605985.2 Dendrobium catenatum
CCTTGAATTTACTTACTCTTTAAATTTAGTAGTCTGACTTATAGTAGTCTCTTTAAATTTAAATCATTATCTGCCCGCGTCCTGCTCAAATCCTGCGCCAAATCTTGCTTGCAGCAGCAGCCCCATACATACCTGATCTGCAAATGGCGCCGAAGTGTCGCCTCCCATGTCTCGATCGCACGCCTTGATTCTCCTCCCTTTTCATTGTTAAAATGAAGCCAAAGTCCCACAAGCTGGGATTCGCAATTTGCTTCACTTACCTCTGCCGAAATCGACGCCTCTTCTCATTTCTCCTTCCCCATCACGAAGCTTGCGTGAAGCCTGTGACGCCTCATCTAAAGGCAACGCCCTATCTTCTCTTAGTCGCAAGCCTCCAACCTCACTACATAGCTCCCTCCGCTTCTACGTGTTGTTTGCTAAATCCCTCAACCATTCGCCTGCTCCGACCTCAGCAGATGAACACCAATTGCAAGCTAACCATACTCGACACCTGGATCTCTACTTCTCTGGCCAAATCCTCTTCCAAAACTAGTCG
>NW_021558009.1:0-367 GCF_001605985.2 Dendrobium catenatum
GGTGGTTAGAGCTCATTAAAGATTATGACTTGGACATGCAGTATCATCCTGGAAAGGCAAATGTGGTTGCAGATGCACTTAGTAGAAAAATATTTGGAAATGCAAATTGATTAATCACCCAACAGGAGCAGATTATCAGAGATATGGAAAAGTTAGAAATTTCAGTGGTCAATCTGAAGGAGACAAAAGATATGATGTTGAATCAACTGATGATCCAATCTACTTTGAAAAATATAGTACTCAACTCATTATCTCAGGACGAAAAATTTCAAGCCATCTTACAAAAGGTACAAGCAGGACAATTAGAGAACTTTGTTATTGATGGAGAATGGTTATTAAAATATAAAGGCAGGATCTGTATTCCAAA
>NW_021558010.1:0-330 GCF_001605985.2 Dendrobium catenatum
CATTAGATTAACAGAGGAACCTGGATCAATCAAAATTATATTTATTTCAGTATTGTTGCTCTCCGCCGTAACATATAATGGTCGATTATGATTTGCAGTTCCTAGGAGCATATCATTATCACTGAATGTGGTTGTAGCAGTACTCTGGGTATGCAAAGCTTCTTTCAAATTTTGTTCAGCAAAGAATGCTTCATACTGCTCAGGATTTTGCAAAGCTTTAATGAGTGTTTCCCGAAGGTTCTTAGACATCAGAAGGGCGTCGTAGACACTTAACAATGCAGGTAGTTTGCGGAGATGAGATAATATGTTGTAATCCACATTTGAACTAGC
>NW_021558011.1:0-597 GCF_001605985.2 Dendrobium catenatum
CGATCGTGGATCATCCTGGATGATCGTGGATCGTCTCGTACACTCGTGGATCATCCCGTGCGATCGTGGATCATCCCGGACGATTTTACTTAAAGTGTCAGAAATGATATTAATGTATATTGGTATGAACTATGTTCATACACGATCATCGTCCCGTACGAACTAGGTTCTTCTGGTATGAAACGGTTATTCCATAGGTCGGTTTCCAAATCCCTGCAGGATCTAACCAACTGAGGTAAGTCAGTTCGATTCATCCTGGGATGAACAAGTTTTATCTTGGACGATTTTAAACAGAGAGTTTAATCCAGGGACGAAGGGTAAATTTCGTACTGGATGATTTTAAATAGAGAATCTCGTCCAGAGACGAACCATGCATTTCGTCTAGACGAACAGTGCAAAGTGAGAATCCAGAGGCGTTCTTCCCGGGACGAATATTAAATTCGTCCGGACGAATAGGACTTAGAAAAATTTTCTCCCTTCATGTTCGATCCATTGCTCTTCCGAGGAGTTAATTGACATGATCATTCCGTACAAACTATGTTCATCCCGTACGATCAGTTCACAAAAATTATTCCCCCATATGTGTGTGTTGTGAAT
>NW_021558012.1:0-206 GCF_001605985.2 Dendrobium catenatum
CCGTGAATCCGTACGATAAGAAATCAATTCGATAAATACAATCGGAAATCAATAAATCGATGCATATCATTCAATGGTCTTACTAGACAAGCACAAACACTGGCTATGTTGCCGTTGTAGAATCCGTATTGCTGTTGTAGATGTCTATATGTTGGTTCTATCAAGAAGAATCGTCACTCTTTTGCCCGTCGGCCGCCCGTCGGCGT
>NW_021558013.1:0-221 GCF_001605985.2 Dendrobium catenatum
ATTGATTTATATGGCCATAAACCCCCTCCCTTAGCAAATTTATCTATAACGCTGAAGCGCATATATGAAAATGGTCTTCTACTAGAAGATAGAGGAAATACTTCTATGTTGCAAGCACTCTTTTTTTTGCATTAAATAAATAATTATGGAAACTTAATATCTACTTATTTAGTTGATTGGCAAAATACATACAAAT
Organism: Dendrobium catenatum; assembly: GCF_001605985.2. NCBI lineage: Eukaryota > Viridiplantae > Streptophyta > Magnoliopsida > Asparagales > Orchidaceae > Dendrobium > Dendrobium catenatum. Next base: position 197 of record NW_021558013.1, read on the forward strand.
ATATATATGCAGGTTTCTGTCTCCA
>NW_021558014.1:0-524 GCF_001605985.2 Dendrobium catenatum
AGTAAGATGCAGCAAGCTTGGAGCAATCGTGTGATCTTCCTCACACCTCTTCACCCTCACAACGCTCACCTCCTCCTTCCTCTCTCAACCCTCAAGAATTTCTGTAGAGCTCTCTCCCTTGGAATCCCTCTCTAACCACGTTCACCCCCTCTGTAAATCTTTTTTAAAAAGAACTTGATTGATATCTAAAAAAGGCTCCAAAAACCTCTGAATTCAAATGTAGCCGTTACTGTTCGTACAGTACGATTCAACATCGTATAGTACGATCTTCATAAACAGACGTCGTCCTAGTACTAAGATATACGAACAGTTCAAAAACAATTCGTACTGTACGATATAATATCATACGGTATGATCCAACAAGATACTATTCGTACAGGACGATGGTCTGGACGATCGGATGTCGTCTCTGTTCATCGTATGGTACGATGACTATCGTACAGTACGATGTGACAAAAACCAATAGATCGTCCAGGACGATATTCTGGACGATCATACTTCGTCTCTGTTCATCGTATGGTACG
>NW_021558015.1:0-264 GCF_001605985.2 Dendrobium catenatum
CTTCCTCAATTATGGTGACCTTAAACGGGCTGGAGCACTGCGAAGCAATGTGTCCGTACCCGTGGCATCTAAAGCACTTAGTGCCGGCAGAGGTCTTGGGTGTCTCCCGTTCTGGTGTTTTCCCTTTATAGTCTGATCGAGGTTGGGCTTGGTTAGGAGCAGGCCGACTACCAGAGGGTCCAGTGGGTTTGTTGTATGGTTGGCTAGAGGAAGACTTAAAAGGGTTTGGTCTAGAGTCTTGGGTACGGGTGGTGTGGCTTCTAG
>NW_021558016.1:0-243 GCF_001605985.2 Dendrobium catenatum
TAAGATATCAATTCAGTAGTGATTAAAAGAAAAAAAAAATAAAACAACAAAGAAAAATTAAATCAACAAAAATGAAATATATGAAATGTAAAAAAAATAAGGAAAAAACTACAAAAATAAAATAGCAATCAACAGATAAATGATCAAAAATCAAGTTCATGAATTTATGTCAATCACACCCAATATGGTTCTTAAAGTGCTAAAAGTGTCGAAGTCCAGTGGTCTAGTAAAGATGTCAGCCAG
>NW_021558017.1:0-293 GCF_001605985.2 Dendrobium catenatum
CCGAAATTCTTGGAAAATGAATGTTCACTGTTGCGAAGTTCTTTTGGGTGAGCAATACCGTCAGTTTGGCAGTTTTATTGCTGAAAATAATTAAAAGTCTTATCTTTGGTGAACTTATGATTAAATTATGAGCCTGAGTTAAGAAAACAATGAGATGTGGCTTAGTTGTACAATATAGAATTGTACATGAGTACTGCATTTATGGTTCCCTGTCAGTATTTTATTTAACTTTGCCATCATTTGTTGCGCTTGTTTTAGGAATATTTTCCTCCATTTACACATGCTAATAGTTT
>NW_021558018.1:0-240 GCF_001605985.2 Dendrobium catenatum
TAGTGGCCATTAATGAAGAGGTCTAAATATCTTTCTTCAATTTTACAATATATAAAATTATAACATTTTTACCTCATTTATGGTGTTGTCAGTATTCTCTTCCTTAGTCCACTCATTGCCCTTAGGGTTTCGTACTATAGTATAGAAATCATCACTAGTAATTCCTTTAAGAGGATGCCCAACGATATAGTGTTGGCTAGTCATGAATATCAAAAACCTAAAAATTCCCAAGGTTAATCC
>NW_021558019.1:0-331 GCF_001605985.2 Dendrobium catenatum
TTATGTTTTCGTAGTTTATTTTTCTTTGTTTTGTTTTCGTGATTTTTGTCTGTTTTTTGAATGATTTTATTTTAGAGTCTGTGGATTTGTCATTGTTTTCTATGATTTGTATGTTTAGTTTGTTTTTGTTTGATAAAATTTAAAAAAAATCCAAAAATAAGGAAATCGTCCAGGACGAAATTTTTCGTACGGGACGATGTGTGTAAAATTCATTTTGCGTGATATGAAACGTCTTGAGTTTTGAAATGTGCGTAATTCTTATGAATTTCATTAGTCTTTGTTAATCTTAATTGTACTTAAATTAGATTGTAATTTGAGATTAATTTCATTA
>NW_021558020.1:0-354 GCF_001605985.2 Dendrobium catenatum
TTGGCCGATATGCTGGACGATTGGTCATCGGATAGCTATTTTTTAGGGTGATGTCGAGGACGATATTCCCAAATTTGTACTGATCGTCCAAGATGATATATTATCATCCTGGACGATACGAACAAATTTCTTCTGATCGTCTAAAATCGTCCCAACAGATTTGGCTTAAATTGTACTGATCGTATAGGATGATATGCCTATCTTCCTAGACGATAATGTCAGCAACTTACATTAATGAGCTCATTTTGAGAGCTTCTATTTAAGCTTTGTCAAGGCACTTTTGTAAGTGTCTTTGGTAGCCATTGTATCTTTATTCTTGTGGGGGAAACTTGAAGTGAAAGCTTGAAACGAAGT
>NW_021558021.1:0-234 GCF_001605985.2 Dendrobium catenatum
CTTTGGGGATTCACTTTCATGAAGTGAGAGGCTTAAATAGTTTCTAGAGTAGTTATCGCGGGCTCCGAATATTTAAGGCCCGATCTATTCTCATTTTGGGAGAGTTTAAACATATATGTTATGGGTTAAATTTTTGTGTGGGCTCCAAAAATTCGGCCCCGACCTCCCCGCCGCACTATTTCTATTTTTTGGCGAGGGTTTTAACTAAATAAGTTCCGAGGTAAATTTTGGAAG
>NW_021558022.1:0-237 GCF_001605985.2 Dendrobium catenatum
TTTCCAACGCCTTCTTACATGGCGATTTAAATGAGACAGTTTATTTGAAACAACCTCCAGGATACAAGGATCCGCAACTCCCAGACCTAGTGTGCTTGCTACGGAAAGCTATTTATGGTCTTAAACAATCACCTAGACAGTGGTTTGCGAAGCTTACATCTCATTTACAGTCTCTTGGTTTTCAGCACAGTACAGCGGATCCGTCCCTCTTAATATATCAAAAAGATTCTGATTTCA
>NW_021558023.1:0-214 GCF_001605985.2 Dendrobium catenatum
GTTTCCAACTAGCTTTTGCCTCGAGATTCGTGCTCGACCAAGATAATTTTGAGATAAGTATCAATTATTATTATTATTTTAAATTTATAAGAAGCGGAGGATTTACGCTACAGCATTGACGCTCACCTTTGGGGCAAAATGCGAGAGGATATTCTTTGGAATATATTTTTTATAGTAATTATATTTATTTTTAGAAAAGTAAAATGTAATAGTT
>NW_021558024.1:0-681 GCF_001605985.2 Dendrobium catenatum
CATGAAGTTGGGAAATACGAAGATGCTTCTTACTATGTTCCAAAGAGGCTATCAGTGTTTTCCAGATCTGTGGTACCAGCTGATGATCAAGTGGGAACTAGTGCACCAAAAGAAAAGTCTCCACCAACTGTCCAAGAGTACCCTCAAGAGGAGCTTGAGGAAAAGATTAGATGGAATCCTGCCCCCTCCTCCAGCACAACGATGAGGTAGGATGGAACAGCGTGCTCGTGGGAGAGATCGTGGCAGAGGCAGAAGCCAAGATGGGTGGAGGATGATGGACACCAAAGCCTCATCTCCACCACCTACTCCAAGAAGGCCCATCATCCATGTAGGCTCAGGGTTCAATTCAAAGGTTGAGTCAAATGTGATGGGTAGTTCAAGAGATGCAGCTTCAAAATGGGTTATCACTTAAAAGCCTATTTGGAACATTAAACAAAATTTCTCATATGATGAGGACAACTCTCAAAACGAGGTGTTCAATTTCACTACATATGACAAGTTGAATGAGTTTGTTAAGACTTTAACTTATTTGCCTGAAAGTACAGTAGATGATTTAAATGTATGTGTTGCACCTAAGTTAAAATAAGAAATGGGGAAGGAGCATGTCTTTTATAAAGCACATCAACCCTCAAGTTCAGAAGTGCGTGTAGAACTTGAGGATCTTTCTTTGAATGAAATGGT
>NW_021558025.1:0-253 GCF_001605985.2 Dendrobium catenatum
TCTGGATTCATGAATTGCAACAATCTCCCCCTTTTTTTCATGATGGCAAAAATAATTATTGGTTTGAATAACAAATAAAGTTCTTTTCTCCTAAAACCCCATTACTGAAGTTAAAAAAAAAACAACATGGGGAAACATTAAAATCTTGCACCTCTTTTTAATTTTGGTTTCATAAACAAACACAAAACAAGCTAGTATGACACGAATTACAAAAAAAAAGAAAAATAAGAAAACCAAAACCATAAATATGCTC
>NW_021558026.1:0-1744 GCF_001605985.2 Dendrobium catenatum
TACATTCAGGCTGTGGTTATGGAGGACTTTCCTCCTTATTGTGTGCACTGTAAATCCTTGGGTCATTCTCAAGCTGAATGTTGTATTCTTCATCCCCATCTTAATCCTTCTCTTGCTGGTGCAACCTCTTTCAAATACTGGGGGTGGTAACCCCACTAGTGGATTGGAAAAAAGTATGTTTTAGTTGTTGCAGTGCATGTGGAGGTTATTCATGCTCCTGATGTGGGCTTTGTGGTGGCGCCCATTCCGGGTGTTGCCGATGACCATGTGGTTTCTTCGAGGGGTCCTCCTGTCTCTGTTAACATTGGCTCTACGGTGAAAATTAAGGGTTTGGAGCATCCTCCTATTACTTATGATGTTAATCAAGTGGAGGTGATGAAGGGCCCATGAGACGTTAACAAGGTGATGGATAATGGTTCGTCTAGTGAGTTGGGTATTGCATATGATGATTCTCCTTTAGTTGTTATGGATGAGCCAGTGGGTGACCTTGAGCATGAACCGTTTTTTGATGTTCCAGTTTCTCTAATTTCTAATGAAGCGTTAAAAGCTCAAGTTACCAGCAAGTTGACAGACTCTAATGTGGATCACTCTGCCTGATTGGATTATTCCTCTTATGATGAGGGGGCAGGGGATGACCCGGTTGACGAACTTCTTGAATTATATAATTTGCAGGTTGGTAGTAGTGTTAACAAAGCTTCTTCTCATGGTGGTGGCAAGCATCGTGGTAGGAAAAAAAAAAGTAATTACCTTGGGCTTATTTCATCCTTATTGACTGGATGGCTTTGGGGCTGTTGTGTTTGGATTTCGTTGGATTGGCTTCTGTTGGTTTGGTTTTTCGTTGCATGTGCATGTGGCCCAGGCAATGATGTAGATACTTTCTGCTCACCATCTGGTCGGAAGTGGCTTGTTGGCAACCATTGGTGGTGCATCTTCTTACTCTGTTTGGCGACCTTTGTTTGGGATGCAAGATTGTGTTTCATCTATGTGGGCTTTGGTCGTTACCTTCTCTGGATGGTCTCTGTTGTCCTTCTGGGTGGTTGGCAGAAAGCCTTTTGCCATTACTGAGCCTGGTTAGTTTGTGTTTTACTTAATGGATGTCCCTTTGTTTATTGCTTTAGCCTTGTAATTGTTTTTTTGTACTTTCTTGGACTTGCTTATATCCTTTTATGTTCGTTGAAATAAATTTTGTTTTCTTTATAAAAAAAAACCTAAATATAAACCAATAATCCCTGGCTCTATCCTCAACCCTCCCAATCCATTCACAAGCTCAAGGCTACCCAAACCTTACATTGCAGCCATTTGGCCACTCTGAGTCACTACTACCTGACCACGTTGACTCACCATCCTCCAATGCTTCTCCTCTTCTTGGTGATAACTCATCTACCTTTTTATGTTCTTTTTTAAACTAAAAATTAGTTGAGTGCTGGATTCAATATGGAGATGATACTCTAGCACTATAATAATTTGCTATCAATGTATTGAGTCTTATATGCTCATCATAAAGATGTGAGCGAAATTAGAGTACAAATAACCATATTTATGTTAAGAAGATAAATCATTATTCTAAATAAAGGAATGAACACATTGGCCTACATTAATTACAACAAGAGATAAAAAGATTAAGTCTTAAAGAACAAAATTGTGTTGGGCGATAAAGAACCATTAGTTATTAATTATGCTTTATTAGATGATAAATGATTTTGAGTTCAACAATTCAACAAGAGAGTAACAGATAATGTTACCA
>NW_021558027.1:0-266 GCF_001605985.2 Dendrobium catenatum
TAACAAGTTTAAATGGTGCAACGTAACCATCATTAACCAACATCCACATATGATAGTCTATAGACTGTAAAAAAGTAGACATTCTAATTTTCCAGAAATAAAACGAGATATTGTCAAAAAGAGGTGGACAGGTTATTGAATAACCCTCTGCGGTATTACGATTACCAAAATAAGACATGATCAATTTTCAAGATTTTCTAAAATGCTATTTTTGAAACCCCGCTCTGATACCAAATGAAATTAGGAGATGCGCCAAGAGGGGGAGG
>NW_021558028.1:0-274 GCF_001605985.2 Dendrobium catenatum
TATTTGAAAATTTTTATAAAGAGAAAGGAATTGATCACAATTTTTCTACACCTATAATCACTTAGCAAAATGGGGTAGTCGAAAGGAAAAACAGAACATTAATAGAAGCCGCCCGAGTAATATTGGCAGAATACTCACTTCCTAGTTATTTTTGGGCTGAGACAGTTTGTACTGCATGTTATGTTTTGAATAGGGTGAATGTGAGATCAAATTTAAATAAAACACCTTATGAATTGGTAAAAGGGAGAACACCTAATTTGTCACATTTGCATGT
>NW_021558029.1:0-477 GCF_001605985.2 Dendrobium catenatum
CTATCTGGTTGGAAATAAAATTATGGGTTGCCCTACTATCAATCAACACAACCACCTCGCGGTCAGCTATCTCTCCTCTCACTTTCATAGTGTGACTCGGGGTGAAGCCCACTACAGAGTTGAGAGAGACTTCTGCCACATCCAAGTGCAGCTTCTCCTCCTCCTTCTCTTCAATCCTGCTCCCACCTCCCTCCTCGTCTTCCTCGTCTTCACGGACTATGAGAACTTGAAGAGTTCGGTCCTTGCATCTATGCCCCGGCATGTACTTCTCATCACAACGGAAGCGCACCCCCTTAGCTCTCTTTTCTAGCATCTCCTTCTATGTTAACCGTTTGAAGTTTCCGCCACTTCACCTCCCTCTGTCTTCTCCCTGACGGCCTCTCGACTCCCTCCTATTGGAGGACATTTTGGTGTTAGGTGGGTGGTCGTCATCCTGTAAGTCCCCCTGTGCTGCTACTCCGAGCTCCCCTCTCCAGA
>NW_021558030.1:0-294 GCF_001605985.2 Dendrobium catenatum
AGGTCGAGGTGCGTGATCCGGTGGTGGATGACTAGGAGGATATGAAGGAGGCCTTTGATGTGGATGCCAAGATGCCCGGGAGCTCAGGTCTGCTGGCGGTGAGCCCGGACATTGCTGAATGGTGTAATAAGATGAAGGTGCGTACTGACGCTGAGGGGAGTGATGTGGCTATGAAGGTTGATGAGGCAGTCCAGGTTACTGCAGGAGGTGAAAATGCCGATTCCATCCCGGTGCCGATGGAAGCCCGAACAGAGTGTACGCAACCTGTTTGTGAAAATGCGGAGGTGGCTGGAG
>NW_021558031.1:0-246 GCF_001605985.2 Dendrobium catenatum
ATAAAATAAAAATGAATCTAGACATGTGACACTTCCAATTAAAAAAGAGAAACCAAAAAATAGTGATATCAGTATGACTCGGCCTGGATGATTAGGACTTAGAAAAATTTCTCCCTGCCTGTCTGATCCATTGCACTTCTGAGGGCTTAATTGACATGATCTTCCCGTACGAACTAGGTTTGTCCCGTACGATAAGTTCATGAAAATCGTTCCCCCAAGTGTGTGTGTTGTGATTTTTCACTCAAT
>NW_021558032.1:0-231 GCF_001605985.2 Dendrobium catenatum
CTGTGCAAGCATTTATAATAATTGACTTTTTTTTATTAACTTAGCCCCCCTTTTTATTACCCTGCATGAGCGTGGCCACCTGTAGAAAATTATGTGAACATCCATATCATACTTAACCTAAGGGTAACCTAGTCTCCAAACACATCAACCATCCACAGAGTGCAGTAAAAGGTAAACAGACATAGCAAAGCAATTTCATCCACAGCATGTAGTGAAAACTATAAAAAATCC
>NW_021558033.1:0-233 GCF_001605985.2 Dendrobium catenatum
GTGCCCTCCTAAAAGTAATTAAGAACCACATAAAAAGACCATATGTGATTTAAGATGCATTAAAGACTTTAAAATGTAATCCTAATTTTCCTCCACAAGGAAGTAAACACCAAGCATAAAAGTCAAATTATGTAATGAGATTAATTATAAAATTTATTTATTTAAAAGTAAAATATAATCAAACAAATTATCAAATTAATTTATTTTTATGTTTAAATTTTTGTTGAATTTTT
>NW_021558034.1:0-654 GCF_001605985.2 Dendrobium catenatum
CCTATAATACCTTGAACTGACCAGAATCTGATTTTTGACCTTAGATAAATAGGGCTCCCTAGTTTGACCTCAGGTTAACCCCTAATTTGACCATAGGTGGAATTTACCATTTTACCCCTAATAATTCACTAAAAATTATTAAAAATCCCAAATCTCCTCCAAACAATTGGGAACACTTTCTCTGGTCATTCCTGATCTTTGGGAGTGATTCCAATCAGTTTGGAGCTGATTTGGAGCAAAACAATAACAAAGGCTATTTAGTAGGAAATTTAGAAAACTCTCTTAAATACCCCGATCTTTAGAAATCCATAACTAATTGTAGAAAACTCTAAATTAGGTAAACTCACTTGCATTAGACTCCAATTATGGCCTAGTATTTATTAAAAAATTTAGGTTTCCAGAAACTGGCTTAGATTAGAAAGTCAACCTTTTGGTCAACCCTAGTCTATAGGATAGGGCCCGAAACTTAGAAAATTCATAACTTGGCCTAGAAAACTCCGATTTCAGTATTCTACCTGTCTAACTACTCTTATTAAGGTCTAGTATTTTCCTAAAGTGTTAGGAATCCCAGATTTAGTCTCTTTCCCATAGTGACTTTTTAGACCCTTAGTCTAGTTCCTAGGAGGACCCAGAACTTTCCAAAATTGGCTAATG
>NW_021558035.1:0-1257 GCF_001605985.2 Dendrobium catenatum
TCTTCACTATTGACAAAGAGGGATAATACAAAGATCAAACGTCCACAAAAGGACAACTTACACCGAACAAGGCTTAATTTTTTTTTTCAATTGAGAATATAAAAATAGATGTCCATGAGCGAACAAATATACCCAACAATATAGTCAAATCTTGTTAGTATTATGAAGATGAATGTGATTTCTGAAGTCAGTTGTTGATGGCAATGATGATCGTCGGTGGCAATCGCTAGTGGTGATCGTTGACATCGATGGATGAAAAATGCAAGAGAGTTCTCTCTATATCTCTCTTTCTCTTCCTTCCTCTCCCCGCATGTGAAAAATGATAACCTATTTATAGATTTTTTTAGAGTTGTATATTCTATAAATATAAAGAAAATCTAGAGTAAAGTTGGAGTGCTCCATCAAACGGGCATGCATTTATTCATTTGATTATAGAACTTTCATCAAACATTTAAATGCCTTAATGATATCAAAATAAAGTGATATTGGGCTCATTGGATTCATCTCGTTGAGACGCTCGATTCAATTATAAGCATTATATATTTGGAGATTATTTGGTTATCTAATTAATACTTTGAAGCTTCCAAATGTGCTTCAATCCCTTAATTTGAGCCTATTTGACTCAGATTGGATCAATTTTGGTGTCATTGGGTTCATCTTGTCAATGTATTCATTTTGAATGTAATGTTAAGATTGGAATTAAGATGGTCCAAAATTTAATTTGGAAAGTTTTCATTTCAAACATGCCTCAAGATTAGTGCTTCATCAAGATAATTTTTTGTAACATGTCATTTTACCATACTTTTGGACGTCAAAGCTCGCAGAGTCTAAAAATATATGTTTTATCTTTCCAAAATGTTATGGCATAAAGCTAAATTTTTTTTATAATTACGAGGCACAATTACTCCCTAGATGTCAATGTGGACCTCCCCTCATGGTCTTGAACCAATTAAAACATCCTTAACTATAATTTAATTAAGCTTTCCTTGAAGTTGATGCGTCGATCAGATAAAAAATATTAAATAATCACTCTAAAATATTTGAAGTTCTTCGAAAAGTACTGTATAAAATGGTCCTGGGGGCCTTAAAAATATTGGAATAGGCTAGCCCGAGACTGAAATTGGGCCACAACTAGACCAGGCACATTGGGGTGGCCAACTGGCCAGCCACCTACTGTTGGCACATCTTAGCGCCCACTAGCACTCACGTGCTACTCGTGTGTTGTATGAGTGTTACTTGCACATTACCTGCGTGCCT
>NW_021558036.1:0-1026 GCF_001605985.2 Dendrobium catenatum
ATTCTTCATACTAGCCGATCTTCTTCCTCATTTCTCCATCGCCATCCTACTCTGCTCACACCGCGAAGCTGATCTCGGTGCCACCCTCCATCATTTGCAGCTGACGCTACTGGTCGGGAAGCCGAACCCCAATATCACTGATAGCCTTCATTGTAGGCCCAAACCCGTTCAGCTGATTGCTATTTGTGTGACTCTCTTTTAATTTCTAGCGGGCCTTCAATTAATATTAATTTTTTTTTAACATGCTTCAAGGGCTTGATTTATCATTTGGACTCAAATCGAATCATTTGTAATATCGATGAATTTGTCTTAGCGAGACATTCAACTCGATTATAAGTTTGTTAAAAGCATAGTTTAGATGATTTTAAATTTAATTTTGAAGATTTTTAATTTGAATATCACCTCAAGATTTGTGATTATTAAGTGAATTTTTTGGAAGTGTATTAGGATCGAAGCAATTTCAATTGATCATCAACAAGTGAGCTTCCTATAAGACCTATTGAGCTTCAGTAGGAGTTCAGCAACGCAATGGGATCCTCAAAAACACTTTGATATAAAGGAAATTATCTCACATAAAATATCAAATAGCCAGGTAATTACCTGCTTCATCTTGCTTTGAAACTTATTTGAATGATGCCAATGATCATAACACCTTGTGAACTAGTTAAAAAAATATTGATTTCATTGATATAAAGTAAATAAATAGATTAGCCAGAAACTATATGGCTTATGAAAGAGAACTGAAGCTCTCAACAGGTTCAGATTGTTCTAGCAATGAAGCCGCCTGGAAGCAATCTGCAGCATCACTGAATCTCTCATCATGCTTATGGACCATGCCTAAGTAATACCAGGCCATACGATGAGTCGGTTCGAGCCTCAAAGCATCAGAAAGGAATGATCTTGCTGCAGCAAGTGATTTGGAGCCAGACTTCCATAGAAGAGCACCAATTGCTACCTTGCAAGATGCATGGCTACCATCAATTTGTAGAGCATTGCTGTAGGCTGCCATTGCTAGATTTGCCTCAC
>NW_021558037.1:0-322 GCF_001605985.2 Dendrobium catenatum
AAATGACTTTGAGTGGGATATTGGTCTTCAGTCTTTTTTGGATCACTCCTCCTTGGACTCCTTGGAACTCTCCTCCTTGGACTCCTTGGCTTGAATATCCAAACAAAGAGACAATCATCCCTTAGTAGGGGGCATTATTGTCTTTTCTCTTTGGATATCTAAAGCCATCCACTCGATCTCCCGAATGGAAGAAGACTCTCCCCTATGAGGATGCCTTCTTCTTTTGGGATTCAAGTGGGATAAGAATATCCACACTCAAAGTTCATTTTCACAACTCTTCATACAACAACAACAACAACAACAACATCATCAAGCCTTTATC
>NW_021558038.1:0-302 GCF_001605985.2 Dendrobium catenatum
TACCAAAGAAGTTGGATCAACACAAGTGAAAACTAAAAGGAAATGAAGCTTCCAAAAAATACCAAATTCAAGTATTATCATGGGTTATTTTTCATCATAGGGTCATACCAAATAAACTTATATAGCATCAAAAACAAAATAAACTTATATAACATCAAAACATAAGGAAAAAAGAAAAAAAAATAAAAGACAAAATTATAAAACATGATTCCGTAAATTCACTCATAGTGGAAGAATCTCATATCCTAATGAGATTGCTTCAGTCATCTGCTGGTAGATATCAAGATGACGAAGCTACAATA
>NW_021558039.1:0-323 GCF_001605985.2 Dendrobium catenatum
TTCCATCTCATTCAACACAGATTTAGACACCATTGTGCGAGACACAATATAAACATAAGTTGGAATCAAAACAGCATTAATCAACGTAATTCTCCCAGCTAAGGACAGGTGCCGAATCCCCCATGCCAACGTATGGTTCCGCACCTACTGAATTAGTGGAGCAAAATCCACCTTAGTCAGCCTCCTCAAAGCAAACTTCAGCCCCAAATATTCCATCTCCTCTACTCTTCTACACCCTGTCATCTTGGCCAACCTGGACTTTGTAGTAGAAGAAACCTTCTTGCTAAAAAGGATGGCACATTTACTTCTATTCACCCTCTGTC
>NW_021558040.1:0-341 GCF_001605985.2 Dendrobium catenatum
ATCCTGCTGATTAAGATGATTTTTAATATGATTAAAGAATTGATAAAAATGAGTTTCCAATCAATCGAAGTGCTGGACCATATCTTGGTAGAAGTTTTAGTCAGGTTCAGGTGTAGGTGCTGGAGCAAGAGCTCCCCCTTAATCCTTAGAATCATCACTCTCTAAACTCTAATCTCTCACAAAAAGTACCAAAAAAGATGCATCAGTGAAGTAGATAGGAAGTTTTGTGGGAGGATCGGGATGGATCAGGTTGTACTTCTTTTCTAGAACGTAGACAACTAAATATCCCGAAGCCATATTTTTATTCTATGGAAGCCCAATTTTAGAAAGATTATAAATGT
>NW_021558041.1:0-229 GCF_001605985.2 Dendrobium catenatum
TAATTTTAAGTTAAAATCAATGTTTAATCAATTTTATTTAATTAAGATTATTATAAATCCCAAAAAAATCTTTAAACACTTGCTGGTCTCTCCTTAGATCATTTCTGATCTTTGGAGTAGATTTCAAGATGTTTAAGACTCATTTTGGTTCAAATCATTAAAAGGGCCCTTAATTTAAATAATTTAATAATACCAATAAATACCTAAATTTCCAAAATTCATAACTAAT
>NW_021558042.1:0-201 GCF_001605985.2 Dendrobium catenatum
CTATTTTCCTGCTCATTTTAACGACAAAGTAAAGGCAAGCCAGCTGTTCCAAGCCGAAGTATCGAGGAAATAGAACAAAGGAAATTTGACAGAACAGGAGGATTTTGAGCTGAAACAGGTAATGCATTTAATTAATATTTGACCTTTTCTTGTTTTGGCATCTACTGTCGTTAAAAAAAATGTTTAAGTTGATAACCGTTT
>NW_021558043.1:0-321 GCF_001605985.2 Dendrobium catenatum
TTTTAATTAGAACTGTTTATGTTTTATTATTGCTTTCTGTACGACCTTTTGCTCCCGCCCCGTTAACTCAGGCTAGCCGGGTCGGGTCGTGACAAGAGTGGTATCAGAGCAAAGGTTTAATACTGATCAATGAAATAGCCTATAGGATAATTGATTGAGTCTTACAATATATAGGAAGTGTAATTTTATGAATTATGCGCCTTATGATTGATGTGTTTTATCTCAGGAGTATGGATCCTGAGCAGAATGCCACTGATGGCATTAATTTGGAGGAAGGGAGGGAACTACCAAATGTAGCAGAACCTCAGAGAAACAATAATA
>NW_021558044.1:0-650 GCF_001605985.2 Dendrobium catenatum
TGTCGATGATCTAATCAATAAAAGTCTTGAAAGAGATAGACATTTATATGTTATGATAATCATTTTTCAAATATTACATCAAGATAATCTAAAAATAAATCATTAAATTTTATTTCAGTGAATGTCTTTAGGCTTTATTGTTGGACATCGAGGGATCGAGATAGATCCAAATAAAATTAAGAAAATAGTAGAAATCTAGCCACCCAAAAGACTCACACAATTAAGATCTATTAAAGGTCAATTAGTCAAGCTTAGAAGATTCATATCAAATCTTTCAAGTAGATGCCAACTATTTGTCACCCCATGCAAGAAATATGCTCGCTGGTAGTGGATCTAAAATTGTTAGAAAGCTTTTGATAGTATAAAGTATTATCTTACAAATCCTATCATAATGGCTACTCTCACTCTAGGGAAGCCCCTAATTTTACATACAATAGATTTAAGTGAATCTCTTGGGGACTTGTTAGGTTAATGATAAAGGGAAAATAATACACTTTACTATTTGAGTAGATGTTTACTTTATACTTAAGTAAGTTATCCTATGATAGGAAAACACTATCTTGCTTTAATCTTTGAGACTCTGATGTTGAGGCACTATATACTATCTCATAACGTAAATATGATATCCAAAAGAAATAATCTACAATATC
>NW_021558045.1:0-266 GCF_001605985.2 Dendrobium catenatum
TAGCTATGGGGGCTAAAGAAGAGTCACTAAAGGTATATTATAATACTCAGAGGGTGCCTTTGAGGAGTGGACATAGGTTAGGTTGGTCCAAACCACTATAAATCCAGTGTGATCTTTCTGATTATTTTTTGCACTTTATTTTTACTATGATTAACTGGTTGGGTTAAATATCTGATTAATCTTTTTTTCTATTGATTTAATTCATTTTCATTGTAAGATATAAAAATATTTTTCTTTTAGTTAAATAATTTTTTAAATATCTAATT
>NW_021558046.1:0-273 GCF_001605985.2 Dendrobium catenatum
GTAATCCCCTCAGAAATCTGTAGCACCTCTCAGCAGATGTACTAAACAGCTGTGGAGCATACCTGGCTAATGCAGTAAACTCAGCCTCGTACTGCATCACCGTCTTGCTCCCCTATACAAGCCTCAGAAAACTCTCCTGCATCTGCTGTCGTACAGAAAGGGGAACAAACCAATCTTGAAAAACATCAGTGAACTCTTCCCAGGTAATCAAAGAGTTCAATCTGCCCTGAAACCTGGCCTCCTACTGGCCAACCCACCAATGCTCAGCCTCAC
>NW_021558047.1:0-209 GCF_001605985.2 Dendrobium catenatum
GATAAACGATGGAGAATTTGTTGCTTGCTTAGGGTTCCGGTGACAGTGGTTGCTCGCCTGAGAAGTTGCGCTCAAAGGAACGTGAGAGAGGGGCTTTGAGTATCGTTGTAAACTAGTCTCATTCACCTGAATTTGAGAGGTTTAAGCTTGAGTTGAGTTTGAGAAATTAATTCTAGTAAAATATTATTATAAAAACAATAATAATTAAA
>NW_021558048.1:0-1078 GCF_001605985.2 Dendrobium catenatum
GGGGAATGGTTTCTCTTTCCATCTCTGGCTAGTCATTTGTATGCTATAGTAGCAATAAAAAAAATAAAATAATGATGATATTAAGCTCTGTACGGTGAACATCAGGATGTGATATTTAGTCCTTATGTTCAAAGATCCATTACGGAAAGGTCTCGATAGAGCTAAAAGCTACCATCTTTTATGTTAGTAGAACAAAGAAAGAATAAAAATGTGTACGGTGAACATCAGGATGTGACATTTGGTCCTTATGTCCAAAGATCCTTCACTGAAAGGTCCTAGTAGAGCTAAAAGCTACCATCTTTTATGATGGTAGAGTAAAGAAAAAATAAAGATGTATACGGTGAACATCAGGATGTGACATTTAGTCCTTATGTCCAAAGATCCATCACTGAAAGGTCCCGATAGAGCTAAAAGCAACCATCTATTATGATGGTAAAACAAGTAAAGAATCAATATATGTACGGTGAGCATCAGGGTAACACTTGGATGCATATTCAAGAATCCACCGCCGAAAGGTCCCGACATAAGTAAAAATAAATATAGAGACCCACACCTCTAGAAATTTTTTTTTCAAAGAATGGTGTGACATCTAGTGTATACACCTAGAGATCCACCATTAAAGAAATTCATCAAAAGTGGGTCCCAAATATGGCCCCTACATATAATGTTCTCGATGGTCAACGCCTTGAAGAATCCTTCAAGAAATCCCATCTATTTTTGAGAGGGTGTTTCAAGGAGGAGCTTATCAGTTATTCGACTTGAAGAGTCAGAGGCCTATGCTGCAGATCAATGGTCGATATATAAAGAAATACCACGCATAAAATTGCCCAAGAAAATGCTATGTATTTCGTACACATTTATAAGCAATACATTTGTATTTTGAAATTCTCTTGTATAGCAAGAACACATTTCAAAATCCCCCATCAGACTCAGGGCATTTTAAATATTTATTCAGGTTGACATCGCGCTGCGTGCCAAGATTCCAGAATAAATATTTAAAATCTCAAAAATAGAAAAGCTTATCTAAAATACCCCTGCGAGACAGGGGGCATTTTAAATATTCATTTGGGTCGACATC
>NW_021558049.1:0-402 GCF_001605985.2 Dendrobium catenatum
AGTCATTTCACTTCGATCTCATCTGAAATTGTTATTCAACTCAGAGGCGCATATTAAGTTCAACCGATCAAACTTGTACTTGTAATATAATTTGATAAATGGTTTTATTTTAAAACATTAAAATTATAATTTGTTGGTTTATGCTAAAGTTGCGGAGTATGGAGTCCGGATGCCATCCGAACTCCAATCATGTGAAGACATTTGAATTTTTTTTCTCTCTTGTACATAGGGTGCATACAACAGAGAAGATTCAAATGTCTTTACATGATTGGAGACCGGACGAAAATTTATGTCCAGACTCTGCACGTAATAATCTCTCCTCCTGGTTCTCATATCGAGTGGTAATTGGTGTAGACATCATATGCTTGAGTATAGCTTAATTAAATATTTAATAGCCTTTTA
>NW_021558050.1:0-317 GCF_001605985.2 Dendrobium catenatum
ATTTTTTTCTTAGAATCATTGTTGTAAAAAAAATATGGAATATCTAATAAAGAAACAACTTACAACTAAATAAAAATCTTGTTGCGTCCAGGAGTATTCACGGCGGTAGAGAAATATAAAGTTTATCGTCTTAGAGTTGTATGAAAATCTGGCACACAATCAGATAAGGAGAGAGGGTCTAGCATTTATGAGACACCAAGATTTTTACGTGGAAAACCCCTATAAAAGGGGGAAAAACCACGGGGTCTAGACCAGTTTGAACGAATCCACTAGCATTTGCAGTCGATTACAACTGAGGCCCTTCCTTGGGAGAAGGC
>NW_021558051.1:0-285 GCF_001605985.2 Dendrobium catenatum
CTAGTGGAAGAAGTGTCATAAGATTTTTATATAGGAATCCTCGACTCTAATTCCACACCTCTGATGGGGAATATGTTGCTTGCTAATAGTCTAACGTCGGAAGTCTCCTTCCTCATCTGAGCTACTATCAACAACTAATCCACCCTTATGTACTAAGTACCTACGAAAGGTAGGAAGGTGCCGGGGTCTGCTCGATGATCTCAGAGTGAGAAAGCCGAATGAACACAAAAACCTGACGAAAAGAAGAGAATTTGATAGGATATGAAATAGCCTATAAGGCCCGAA
>NW_021558052.1:0-258 GCF_001605985.2 Dendrobium catenatum
GAATGTCACTAAGTTTTCTATGTTATATGTCTCTACCTTAAAGTGTACATGCATCATAAGTCTAAGTTTTCTAAGACCCGGTCCTTAATTTTTGTCATTAAGTGTCACTACTGTTATATGGGATAAAAATTTGTTATTACTAACCCTTAGGACATTTCGTACATGTAAAGGGGTTTATGGATCTAAGAGCAAAAAGTAATTCTAATTAAATTGAAGTTACAACAGGGACCTAAAAAGGAAGGGTTTGTGCACACCACA
>NW_021558053.1:0-229 GCF_001605985.2 Dendrobium catenatum
ATTATATAGACGCTATATACAAGCATTATACAGACTACGTACAAGTTTATACACGCTTTGTTTAAGAATTATATAAATTATGAACTAGTTTATGCACTTTATATACAAGCTTATACACGTTATTTATAAGGATTATAAACATAATGTGTAACTTTTTAAAAGCTATATCCATAATTTTAAGTCACTATGTGTGAGTTTATATAGGCTATGTATAAGGCTTTTATATACT
>NW_021558054.1:0-351 GCF_001605985.2 Dendrobium catenatum
AAACAACTTTTCATTGAATATTATTTTATTTGCTATTGTCCTTGAGTAATAACATTTTAGGAAGATCACAAGTGACTCAGGAAGAAAGGAAGACTCAAGACCGGCTAGATTAGGAGTATGAGTCAAACATTATATTTTTCGATTTAATTTCTTTTTACTTTATTGAGTCTGGCCACAAAATGCATAAGAGTAAGAGAAACCATGCACACACACAGGGGGAGAGTTTGTTTTTAAATGCAAAATATCATATAAATTCTTCTTTAGAGATCGTACTGTACGATTTTAATTCGTACAGTACTATCCAAGCTATGTGGACGATTCTATGAATAGATCGTACTGTACGAATGTATT
>NW_021558055.1:0-277 GCF_001605985.2 Dendrobium catenatum
TAAAATCTTTAATTCAACTATATCAACTTAGTTTTTATGATTGACTATTCCGGACTGCGGGGCTACGTGTTCTAAGGAGGCCTAGTTCCTCGAGTATAGTAGCACAATGCCATGGACCAGTTGATAGCAAACTTAATTAATTTAACCCCTTAATCAATAAGAAATTACCTAACTCACCTTCCTTTTAATTTCTAATAACTAAATTAACTTAAGAAAATTAGTTACAACTAGGTAACCCGGGCCTACGAGGCTATTAAGTTAGCTCCAAGAAGGGAGA
>NW_021558056.1:0-234 GCF_001605985.2 Dendrobium catenatum
GCTAAACTCCCTAATTAGCTTGGAGGAGTTCATAATTGTATTTAAGTTGGATTTGTGCCTCCTTCTACATGATAGCATATTTAAGAGACTATTCTCAGATTAATTCAAGGGGTGTGGGGTGATTGTATAGTATGAGGAAAAGTTTATTGCCTTTGCTAAGTTAGCTCCACAACTAGTTAGCACCACTAAGGTAAAAATGTTATAGGTTTATGAGAAGGATTCTAGATAAATTGA
>NW_021558057.1:0-309 GCF_001605985.2 Dendrobium catenatum
GATTCAGCCTCTTCGGACCTTTCTTCCCTTTGAGTAAGATTTCCTAGTCTACCCCTTCGTGCCGATCCCACTTTAGGAGAGGATAATGTATGATCCTTAATCGATAGTTTTCTCAGGCTCCGGCCTGAGATGTAATTAACCACGGGGGCTTGCGCCCGTGGGAAACTTGGCCCCACAATCTACTAAACCCCATTCGAACTTTTTCTGGATGGGGGAAACCCGTGACTAGGTCGTGTATATTACTATCTATCGAGGTATGTTGGCGTGATCCTCTATCCTCAATGGTTAGTCGTATGCATGATCCAATCT
>NW_021558058.1:0-250 GCF_001605985.2 Dendrobium catenatum
TTGATCTTGGTTTATCTGTAGGAACTAACTCAATCATATGCGACAACACAAGTGCAATTTCCATTTCTAAAAATCTAATTCAACACTCTCGAACAAAACTTATAGACATTAGAAACCATTTTATAAGAGATAATGTTGCTAAAAGAGATATAGAATTGCATCACATAGCTACAGGAGATCAATTGGAAGACATCTTCACAAAACCACTAGCCTACGACACCTTTAGCACTTTTGAGGACGCGACTAAGTG
>NW_021558059.1:0-230 GCF_001605985.2 Dendrobium catenatum
TATTAGACTGACAGAGGACATTGTTTCACCAGAGGAGACATGAATTTACAGTGATCTTCCATCTTTGTATTCTGATAACGTAATGCATCAACCAAGAACAGATCTCAGAGGCGGTGGAAAGATATGTAAAGCTAGAATATAATTTGGAAAGAAAAATAAAACTGAAAAGAAACAAGAATTTTCATGACAATTACAATGGAAATAGATGGGAAGGATCTTGGCATTGGAGG
>NW_021558060.1:0-1051 GCF_001605985.2 Dendrobium catenatum
AACATGAGCAAACCAAAGTCTTTTCAAACGTAAGACACATCAAAACTCTTCTCAACACAACCAGATCATATTCATTTCAAATATAAAACAAAGTCATCCGTCTTTCAAATATAATACAATTTGCAAAAATTTTTAACATAAAGCAGATCATAAGGTTTTTGTATAAAGCAAATCATGAAAATTTTTTTTTCTCAAAGCATAAGTAGTAAAATAAGTAACAGAGAAAGAGATAGGTTGATAGAAAGAGAAGATATAAGGTTAGGGAGGATAAGAGACTCAATGCATATTTGTCAAAGTTCCGCTTTTTCTCAACAATCATCCAACAAACCCCATAATATTCAATTTTTAAACATGGTCCACTCTCCAACAATTATCCAAATAACATCCCCATCTCCAACACATTTCATGCTCCAGGACACATTTCTTTCACAACCATTTCACTAAACATCACAAACCACTTTGTATTCTCTTTTTTTTTTTATAATGGATTACACCTGAAGATAACGAACTTTGCAATCAATATCAAATTCTTTTCCAAACAACTTTCAATCAGTGAGGCATAAAGAAAATGCACTTGAGAGCTACAATTATAACTACCAAATATATGTCAAATCACTTCTTACATGTAAAGCAATTCCTAAAACTTTTCTACACAAAATCACCCATGAGACTCTCCAACTACTTCTCTAAAGATACCTTATGAAAGGCTTACAAATAGCAACCACTTCTCTTTTCTTTCAAGATAGGCATATTCCCAATAAATTGTACTTCATATGGATGAGAGACAAAATAAGATTATGAAAATAGCCCTCAACGAGCATTAACACATACACCTTGCATGCATGTTTTTGCCAAAGAATAATATAACCTCTTATAGTCTTTCGAGAATTCTACAAAAGAATCAGTTATTTATCACGTGATTTGAACCATAAATAAGCACAAATTTCATATACAAGGAGTCCATTTCCAGCCAATATAAGTCAATATATATTTTGTCTACACATTTATCTTTTCCTATTAAGTACTACTACCAACTCCTTGCATGCCTTTG
>NW_021558061.1:0-220 GCF_001605985.2 Dendrobium catenatum
GTCCAAATAACCCAGGATCATCGAGGTACAAACCATATTAAATTAATATTTACTTTACTACAATATGTTATATTGTTCGTTTCGAGATTGAATCAACTGATTAATTTTTTGTTAATGATTTGAAGATATCGTCGGTAGATCGAGGGATGCCATCTGAAAGCTACGACTAAGGATTGGGATCCACATCATGTAGAGAATCAAAAGTCGGAGGCACCTACGT
>NW_021558062.1:0-343 GCF_001605985.2 Dendrobium catenatum
TTTCTTTGAATCTTCAAAAACAAAACAAAAAAAAAAACAAAAAAAATCAAAATCAAAATATCAGCTTGTAGCAAAATTATGAATATTGAATGCCTTTGATTAATAACAAAACAAAAGGAGCTAAAAGGACTAATCCTACTGTTGGAATTCTTCCCACTAAAAAGGGGTGTCAATATCTGACACGACACGAAAAACCAACTCAGACCTGACCAGGAAATTTCGGGTTTGACCCGACCCGATTTCAAAATGGGTCTGGTTCGGGTTCCAGAAATTGAACCGTTTGAAAAACGGGTTGGGTTAGGGTTGACCCGACGGGTTGCCGGGTCAACCCACTAACCCGTTT
>NW_021558063.1:0-522 GCF_001605985.2 Dendrobium catenatum
TCTGGATCTGTTGATTCCAGGAGGAGTGGAGGATTGTCTGGTACTGCTACCAGTACGACGAGTTCCGGATCTGTCAGTGGGGCACCTGTGTGCCAGAGTTGTGGACGGCGACACCATGGCCAGTGCTACAGGATGGCTGGTCTGTGTTTCAGATGTGGTCAGCCTGGACATAGGATTGCAGAATGTCCACAGGCTGGATCTGATCGGCGTTTTGAGTTCCGATCAGAGGGTTCTGTTAGACCTGCCGGTTCAGTAACAGGAAGACCGAGGACTGTTCCTCCTCGCCCTGAGGAATTTTCTGGGAGAGGTGGTAGTACTAGTTCTGGACCACGGAGATCACCTACTGTTCAGAGGGAACAGAGTAGTTCTGTTGCTTCAGCTCCTGCTCCAGTTCAGCCACGAGTTTATAGCCTGAGTCAGCAGGAGGCTCGTGATGCTCCGGATGTTGTGACAGGTACGATTTACATTTCTGATCGGCCCTGTCGTGTTTTGTTTGACTCTGGAGCTAGTCACTCTTTTCTG
>NW_021558064.1:0-363 GCF_001605985.2 Dendrobium catenatum
ACATTTGATTAATTTTCACCATTATTATTATTATTATTATTATTTTGAGAAAATGCAAATAGCATTAAATTTAAAAATGGAAATTATTACAAGAAAAGAAAACTACTAGACACTCCCTTTAAAACAAAGTAAAAGGAGGTCCTATTAACAAGTAATTTAAGCGTAATGGAAATATTAGAAAAAGAGAAAATTTCATAATGAAAATAAGACCCTATACTTATCATTTTAAACCTATAGGGGTGGAGGGGATACCAAAGATTAAACAACAACCAATAAGGTTGATTAGTAACCCAAATTTCCCAATTGAATAAAAAATAATAGATAGAATAGATCTTAACTTCCATTATTCTAATTCCTTTTTCC
>NW_021558065.1:0-431 GCF_001605985.2 Dendrobium catenatum
AGAGGACTTCACCTATTTTCTTAATTGACATGCATCATAAAGGCGGTACTTAGTAAAGTCTAGTATTGGTATACCTCTCACTAGGTTCTATTGGGTAATCCTCTTAAGGTTTTTCAAGCTAGAGTGACAAAGTCTCCTATGTAAAAGCCATGACTCATCAGAAATAGTTTAAAAAAAAATTAGTAGGAGTTTTAATGCAATTCAAGTCTAGAATATACACGTTGTTTAACCTTATACCATTCAAAACCTCATTTCCATTTAGGCTTAATATGCAGCTAGCAGGAAAAAATTTTACACAGTATCCTTTATCACATAGCTGGCTTATACTTAATGGTTTATGCTTTAAGCCTTCTACCAATAACACATTTTGAATGAAAAAGTTTTTAAGATTTTTAATCATACCTGACCCAACCACCTTCCTTGTGGTGTTA
>NW_021558066.1:0-247 GCF_001605985.2 Dendrobium catenatum
CAGGCTTTAAAAAAAAATTGAAAAATCTACTTATTTATTTTTATTTATAAAGATTTCAAATACCTTTTATATAATAAGAATTATTAAGAAGGTCTTGATATATATAAAAAAATTGATTAAAAAACGTCCAGAGAAAGCCTCATGTGCTTGGAATCTCGACAAAACACGTTTTGTCTTTTTATTTATTTTTTTTTAAAACAGTGAATATCAAACAAATAAATTTACTATAAATAGTATCAAATTATTT
>NW_021558067.1:0-242 GCF_001605985.2 Dendrobium catenatum
GCCGGGGAACTAGTGCAGAAGGCAATTTTCTCAATCATCATTGGAGCAAATGATTTCCTTGACAACTACCTGACTTTCATATCAGATTTCGAAGCCCCAGATGCATATATAAATCGTCTCATGATTTCACTAAAAGACCAGCTTACAGTAAGCTCATTTCCCAACAATCATGCTCTCTAGGGTCATCAAAAAAAGACTAATATCTACATACATATCGACTATAAGTAAACGTGACAAACAAA
>NW_021558068.1:0-559 GCF_001605985.2 Dendrobium catenatum
ACCACCACCTGAGGCCCGTACTCTGCCGAACCACCACCTGAGGCCCGGACTTCTGTCGGACCACCACTTGAGGCGCTCACCTCCGCCAGACCACCGCTTGACGTCGTTGCTCCGCCGGACCACCACTTAAGGCTCTGTGCTCCACCAGGCCACCACCTAAGGCCCGGACTCCGCCAGGCCACAACCTAAGGCATGGACTTCCTCTGAGCCATCACTTGAGGCCTTGTGCTCCACCAGGACACCACCTGAGGCCCGAACTTTTGCCGGACCACCACCTGAGGCCCGAACTTTTGCCGGACCACCACTTGAGGCCTAGACTTCCGCCTGATCACCACTTAAGGCCATGTGCTCCACCAGGCCACGACCTGAGGCCCAAACTTCTGCCGGAAGAAAACCTGAGGCCCTTAATTATGGCGGACCACTACTTAAGGCCCTATGCTCCACCAGGCCACCACCCGAGGCCTGGTCCACCTGAGGCCCGGACTCCCACCAGACCACCACCTGAGGCCCGGACTCTATCGAACCATCACTTGAGTCCTAGACTTTTGTCGGACCACAA
>NW_021558069.1:0-225 GCF_001605985.2 Dendrobium catenatum
CAAACCTTTTTATCTGTGTCAGCCTGCATGAAAGTATAAAACATCCCTTCTACTGTTTATGTTCTCATGATCTGAACTAATATTTACAGAACTTTGTCATCAATACGGGGCCAATACCTCAAATTTGTCTGACAATAATTGATATGTTTCATCTATTCTGTTACTTGTAAATGCCAAAGAGGTGATAAATCTATTATCTTCAGGAATTTCTGAATCAAATGTGCA
>NW_021558070.1:0-241 GCF_001605985.2 Dendrobium catenatum
TTTATACCAAATTCACATTATAAATTTCAATAATAAATATAAATCCAAATAACTCTATTTTAAGTGACAACAAAATTAATATAAATACAAATACATTTGATAAGCTTCTATGGAAGATGCTAAATATTGAAGATTCCATATATTCACTTCTAGGCTACCAACTAAGGCTTCGTATTTCGAACTTTTATTATATCCGGTGAACGTACACAGAGGAACGTTCGGTTTTAGGCAAAAAAACGCC
>NW_021558071.1:0-372 GCF_001605985.2 Dendrobium catenatum
TACATCCAGATGCAGCTTCTCATCCTCCTCCACCTCGGGGTCATTTCCACCTCTCTCTTCGTCTTCCTCATCTTCACAAACGAGGAGAACCTGAAGATATCGATCCTTGCACTTATGCCCCGGCATGTACTTCTCATCGCATCTGAAGCACAACCCTTTTGCTCTTTTGTCCTGCATTTCTTTGTCGGTCAGTCTTTTGAACTGTCCCCCATTTCCTCCTCCACCCGATTTCTCCTTGGGCACCTCCCTCTGGTTCCCTGGGGCTACCCCTTTTGAGGGTAATACAGCAGTAGTCATTTTGTATGATCCTCCTGAGTAGTTGCCTCTAGCTCCTCTTTCTGATCTCTTCTGATCTTCCACCAGTTGTGCAAG
>NW_021558072.1:0-431 GCF_001605985.2 Dendrobium catenatum
ATACATGAAAAGTTAGTAAATTTTATAAAATATTAAATGTTCTACTAAACTTAAAAACCGTATATATAAATTCTCAAACCTGATAGTGCAAGAAGAAAATGAGCAGACAAAGTTCAAAATATAAAATAATTTTATCATAGAAACTAAAATAAAACAGTTAGTCATGCTTGATATCTTCAACCAGTCACAAATTTTACTGTTTTTATTCCAATTCTTAAATGAATAAGATATAAATATTTTATATTATTGATTCTATGTTTTCTGTGGTGCACTGCACATAGGACTGCAAACAAATCAAGCCGAGTATGTGCAAGTTCATGTTTGATGTTTGTTTATTATCAACTTGTTCAAGTTAAGTTTGAGTTTGATTCGAGATTTTTTGTTTATGTTCAAGCTGTTAGACAACTAATTAATTATGATTACTGTATTAA
>NW_021558073.1:0-338 GCF_001605985.2 Dendrobium catenatum
TCTAATTTTCTTTTTATTTTGTTTATGTTTTCCCTTATTCAGGTAGGTGTTTGTGATATAGTAGTAATTATATTAATATTCTCACTGTTATATATGTTTATATTGGGTGAATGAATATAGTGCAATATTTTTAGGTATATTATTGTTAGATGCTTTCACAAGATATTAATTTATTATTTTTAAGATTTATGAAAGCTCTGGGATATTATTTAAGAATATAAAATAGATAATTATTCCAAATTTGATTTTAGGGACTTACTGTTGGCCTCTGGACCATGGGAAAATTTGTTCTCATGGCAATTTCTAGATCCACCTTTTTAGTCAGATCTATATAAATC
>NW_021558074.1:0-209 GCF_001605985.2 Dendrobium catenatum
TTTATAATATTTTGTTAGAAAGGAACAATAGAATTCTTTGTCCCTTTTCTAGTTTATTGATTGGGAGGAGCTTAGGCTTTTAACAAAGAGATCTCCTATAAGAGCGCATAAAAATTGAGATTAAATTCACTCCAAATTAAAAGAAAAAAAAACTCCAATTTCCTCATCATTTTTATTTTTAACATTTTATTTTATTTTTATTGTCACTT
>NW_021558075.1:0-996 GCF_001605985.2 Dendrobium catenatum
TTGAGGCCTTCCGCTAATTTCGAGTGGGAAATTTCCCTGCTCGACTTAGCGCCCCTCCTCTCATGTAGAAGTTAGGGGATTTCTTCTGCCCCTCTGGCTTTCTGACGGTTGAGGCTTTCCGCTATTTTCGAGTGAGAAATTTCCCCTACTCGACTTGGCGCCCCTCCTCTCATGCAGAAGTTAGGGGATCTCTTCCGCCCCTCTGTTCTTCGAGAGATCTGTTGAACTGCATAAATCCGGCGTCGGGTAGAAATACAGCGTCGGGCAGAAGACCGACGAAAATCCATTGACGGATAGAAGTCCGACAACAGGTAGAATTCCGACGTCCGGTAGAAGTACGGCGTCGGGTAGAAGTACGACGTCGGGTAGAAGACAGACGAAAGTTCGTCGACGGGAAGAAGTCCGACGACGGGTAGAAGTCCGCTGACGAGCAGAAGTCCGTTAACAGGGAGAATTCTAACGGCGCATAGAAGTACTGTCGGGTAGAAGACCGACGAAAGTTCGTCGACGAGCAAAAGTCCGACGATGAGTAGAAGTCCGCTGACGAGCAAAAGTCCAACGACAGGGAGAAGTCCAACGTCGGGTAGAAGTACAATGTCGGGTAGAAGACCGACGAAAGTTCGTCGACGAGCAGAAGTCCGACGATGAGTAGAAGTCTATTGACGAGCAGAAGTCTGACGACAGGGAGAAGTCCGACGTCGGGTAGAAGTACAACGTCGGGTAGAAGATCGACGAAAGTTCGTCTATGAGCAGAAGTCTGACGACTAGTAGAAGTTCGCTGACGAGCAGAAGTTCGACGACAGGGAGAAGTCCGACGTTGGGTAGAAGTACAACGTCGGGTAGAAGACCGACAAAAGTTCGTTGACGAGCAGAAGTCCAACGACGAGTAGAAGTCCGCTGACGAGCAGAAGTCCGACGACAGGGAGAAGTCCGACGTCGCGTAGAAGTACAACATCGGGTATTAGTCCGTTGAAAGTCCTGCAAGGCAAAAGTTCA
>NW_021558076.1:0-223 GCF_001605985.2 Dendrobium catenatum
CTATTCAACAAAGAAGCAGGATTAGAAAACAAACTCCAAGAAAATTTGGCTATCCAAGAACTGACTTTTTCTGCTACTGACATCACACCTTGCCCTCCAAACTTGATCTATTTACAAATAATTTTCCATTCCCCAAAATGAATTCTAGTACTTGTTAAGATAGTTGTTATTTGCATGCTTTACATCTTTACAACTTATGTAGTTTTGATGATTCCAAACATTA
>NW_021558077.1:0-792 GCF_001605985.2 Dendrobium catenatum
GCAAAAAGAAAATGTTAATGATGAAGAGTATTCTTCTAATTCCAAACTTTCCCAAAAAGATGAGAACATTGGTAAACAACTAAACAACTAAATTAATAGCAGCGAATCATATGTAAAAGATAAAACCGATTGTCAAGGATAAAGTAGAAAAATATCAGCGAATGAGCAGAAGAAAAAAAGGAAAAAAGTTACCTTGCAGAGCGAGCGATATACAGTCGATGCTTCCGAAAAAACCCTAAATTTTCGTGACAGGGAGGGAACGTCGGTGAAGGAGCGAAGTCGAACAACAACAAAGGAGCAAGAGGTAGGAAATTCGGTTTCAGCTAGGAGCTTACGCGAAAAATGCCGAAAGGGATGGGTCGGTTTGCTGAATCGATCGGGAGCAGAGGCTTTTTATTATGAATTGAGCGAGATTTTAGGATCGATGGGCAGCCAGTCTTGTTCGGGAGTCCGGATGGAAGGAGCTAAAAAAACAACGACAGTTTTTTGGTCTTCCCATTTGAAGAAGACGAAGGTTTCGTGGTCGACCTGAGAACGCTCCGGGTTATTTCGGGTATTTGGTGAGCGAAACTCTGTTTTCTGAACGAATAAGCGGACAGGGAAAAAATTTTGTAACCGCTCAAAATACGCGGTTTACTAAAAAATGATTACGGTTAAACTTGTCTTCCAAACAGTTACCACAAACTGATTATAGCTTATTCGAACGGAAATGGAGGAAATAAACTTAATCAAACGAGGCCGAAATCTAAATTGTACTGGATATGACTTATGCAACATCTCATGTCCATTACG
>NW_021558078.1:0-248 GCF_001605985.2 Dendrobium catenatum
TCGGGTCTCTGGAAAATTTTTGTCCAGACGAAATTAATTTATTGTCCGTGGCGATTGGTCCTCTGGAAAATTTTCGTCCAGACTAAGTAAAGAATCGTCCAGGACGATCGGTCCTCTGTAAAAATTTCGTCCAGATGAATAAATTTTTGTCCAAATGATTAACCGACTTAGGACAGTTTTCAACAGTTTCTAGAACCGATCTTGTAATAAACGTTCGTACTGGACGAACCTAGTTCGTATAGGACGAT
>NW_021558079.1:0-622 GCF_001605985.2 Dendrobium catenatum
GATCTTGGTTCGGTGTGCGGGATGTTCACGTGAAGAGTGAAGCTGACGTCACGCTTGTTCGTGTGGGTTCGAGTGCACAGTTTGTCCGCAAGCTGAAGCAAGTGGAGCGGAATCTGCTTGCTTGAGGGAGACCGACGACAAGTCGGGAGGAAGAAGATACGACTGGACTGTTTTGGGTGCTAGACCATGTGGACCAGGCGTGCCATATCTTCTTGATTCCGTTGGATAAGGGAGTTCTCAATTGGATCAGAAGTGCTGGTTCCAGAAACAACAGAAGAGTCCCACGAAAATTCTTCGTGGAGTTTCTTGCTCGCAAAGCGGAACTAGCAAGGGCTTCTTGCTTGGCAGGCGGCGGCAGTTGCTCGGCCTGATCCGTTCAGGCTCTATTTGTTCAAGAAAGACCTATAGCTAGGTCTTATATGTGGCCCAATCAGAGACCACACGGGCATTGCTTGTGATTATTGAAGGTTCTTAGCCGAGGTGGAGCTTCTGGCTGAGGTACAGGGACGTGTTTTGGATTTCCGGTGGAGTCCGGGGGCACTGATGTAGTGTCGGGTGCTCTTGGAGAGCAGGGTTGAGAGTGCGGGGCGCTGGGAGATGCGAGGTCGTGCGGTGCACGAGG
>NW_021558080.1:0-236 GCF_001605985.2 Dendrobium catenatum
CAAGTGGCAAAAATATTCATAAAATGAAAAAAAAAAATGAAGCCAACATATCCACAAATAAAAAAATATCATAAATACATTTGGAAAGGCTGAGACCATTCAATATATCACTGGTACACAAAAAATCAAAGCACCAGTTAGAAAAAATACAAAAGGAAGAAGCAACACAGCACAATCATTAAAATTTAAAAATGAAAATTAGGGCTGCAAACGAACAGAGCCGAGCCGAGTATGTG
>NW_021558081.1:0-208 GCF_001605985.2 Dendrobium catenatum
AAGAATACTTAAATAGATATGGTGGCAGATTCTTTTTTATTTGAGCCTATTGTCCTGGCCGATATGAATATCATCTTGGACGATGTGCTTAATAATGGGTGCCTTAACCAGGATGCCCTAATTAGGGTTAACAGATCGTCTAGGATGATGTTTGGATCATCCCGGATGATATGATTAAAATAGAGAACTCTAACCAACAAACATAAAT
>NW_021558082.1:0-245 GCF_001605985.2 Dendrobium catenatum
CAACAGGTTTGGTTTAACAATTGGAGTATGGTGGAGGTGGTCTCATGCAAATATGAGGCCATTTGGATTGAAATGACTGTTCAAACCCCTAAGGGGCATTTTGGTCAAAATATGTTTACTTGGTTAACCAGGCTTGACTAGGGTCTAGGTTTGTGAACTATACACTCCTAATGATGCTTAGGATGCATTGTAAGAGGTTTCAAGGTTTGATTTGAATGGGTCATGTTGAAGTTTAGAGGAAACTT
>NW_021558083.1:0-256 GCF_001605985.2 Dendrobium catenatum
TCACCTCTTCTCTTTGTTAGCCTTGGGCCAGTTCATAAGGGCTTAACATCCCTAACAAACTTTCAAAGATTTCAGAGCACTTTCTAGTGCCATCAGAGCACTTTCAAGTGGTATCAGAGCTTTACTTTTGATTTAAAGAACTTTCAAGTGGTATCAGAGTGGTATTCATAAAATAACTTTTTAAAAGCTTTTGAATTTTTGATCCATGGATAATCGTATTATTACGGAAGGTTTTTCAATCACCAGACCTCCTTTA
>NW_021558084.1:0-221 GCF_001605985.2 Dendrobium catenatum
CATCACCTATGTATAATCCTCATATATTTGCACTTATTTTTTTTTTATATATATTTGCACTTATCAATTATTATCATTTGTCTTCCATTACTCAACTACAATCCTCTAACTACTGTTAGAAAATCATAATCCTTCTGACCACCATTATCTGACTGTGATCCTTAAACCTCCATCTCATGACTACGGTCCTTCAACCTTTGTCACCCAACCACATTTCTTTT
>NW_021558085.1:0-2514 GCF_001605985.2 Dendrobium catenatum
CTGGAATAATCATACTTAATTGTGGAGTTTCTTAATAAAATTTTAACCATTACACCAAAAAGCATCTCGATGTTTAAGAGTTCTTTTACTTAAGTGATTTAACAATCTCCTCAACTAAAGTAACTGACATCCTCATCAATATCTTTATCCCAGAATCATCCACAAGCCATATAGGATTTTAGAGATGACCCTTACAAGCTCAAGTGGTGACTCCCGCAATGTAGCACTTTGTCCCATACATGATTTAAGAGGTAACTCTCATAGCATAGCGTTTTATCTTGTATGGTACTTGATTCTCATCTTTTGGCTGGTATATTGCTCTAATACTATTTGTAACAACCCAAACTCTTAACTATAAAGATATTGTCCGCTTTTTCCTAAGAACCTCACAGTTTTGTCCTGTTGGTGTAAGTTCCCAGCAGGTCACCTATCCTAGGATTGCTCTGTAATGAGCATGCTTAACTGCAGAGTTTCTTAATAAAATTTTAACTCTTACATCAAAAGGCACATAGATATTTAAGAGTTTAACTTTTTTTACTTGAGGAGGGGTTTAACATGGAATATACAGTTGTAGCTCAATTTCCTCTAGACTCTCACACACGAAGAAAATCTCAAGCCACCCAACACTCTCTCTCTGGCTTTATCTGGAAAAAATGAATGCCTTGGCTTTCTCAAAATTGGAAAACACAACAAGCCCCCTCAAGAGACCTCCTTGCACTCGATTTCAACTAGGAGATGGAGAAAAAGAAACTTACTTATTTTGTTCTTTAACAAAGGTTTCATTTGGGACAGTTTTTTACTACTTCTTAAAGTAGTTTTTTAGTACAAAAATTAAAATTTTATATAAGAAAGTACTTTAAGAAGCAATAAAAAGTCATCCCAATTGAAGCCAAAATCGCATGCCCTTCATCTCACCTCTTTTTTTCTTGCCTGCCTGGCAGGAGGACAAAGACATTTCAGTGCCTAAACCAGTTTAAACGAATGGCTGGGATGCATTTTTATTGCCCATGATGGCTTAGAGCAGTTGCCAACTAGTAGAGAATGTGGAAAAAGGAATGGGAAGGAGCAACAAGCTGTTCTTGCAAAATATTACATCCATCGATCATGTTTTAGTTGATATGGGAGGACTCAAATGGGTAAGCCTGAACTGATATAGCTACATAAAATTTAATTTTAGTTGATTTTGAGAGTTTAAATTAGGCAATGGCTGGATGATTGAGCTAATTTAACTTGGCTTGACTTGATTTCTAAGGGAGTCGACAAGAATTAAAAAAATTATTTTAAAAATGGGGTCAACAAATGGTCCTCGGATTAATTTCACTTAGCCATGGTTCTTTGAACTCAGCCACTTGACAACAACCCTCAAACTGCTATTATTAGACAATGGTCCTACAACAAAAAGTGGCTGGCTATGATCCACTAACAATCATCACCCAAGTGTAGTTTCCCAATCATTGTTATTAGACTATGGTTCTCTAGCCACCATCCCGAAACAATGTGCTCCGATCATCATCGCTCGACTTTAATCCTTCGGCCACTCTCACCCGATTAGGGTCCTCTAACCACCGTTGTCTAACTATAATCCTTCAACCATCATCATCCGGCTATAATTCTCTGATCATCATCACATGATTATAATCTCTCAACCACTATTGCTTGATCATAATCCTCCAACCACAGTTACCCGACTATGATCCATTGACCAGAGTCACTAAAAATGATCCTCCTACCATCGTTGTCCAATTATAGTGTCACAACTCGAGCTGATATAACCAACAAACAGAATCAATCATATCACATCAGATGGTGATAAAATGGAATTTTCAAGAACTAATTAGAGAGAACTATAGAAATAATCATTTATAGACTACATAGCCACTAAATTTTTAATTAAATAGATGGATAATCATCATAAAAAAAAATTCATTCATCTCAGAAATGTTTATAATCAAAATAATTTTATATAAATATGTCATGACACAGACAGTACATATCAGAAAGAAAAAGCCATGACTATCAAAAATCTAACATACTTATACATACTCTGACTTGGAACGCGCAACCCTTATCTACTCAGCATGTCGCTTCCCCTTATCTTGACCTAAAGCAGATACACAAAGAAAGTATGAGCAATCATAACTCAATAAGTCACATTCAACCTACCTAAGTTTTTAATAATTATTATAACCAATAACAAAACAAAAATAGTAAGGTAAGATAAATTCATCCATACAAGGTTCCAAATAGATTATTCTAAATAAACAAATATCCACAAAGTAGTAAACAATATCTCTAACGCATCAATCAAAATGGCAGAATAATATAGATGAAGAACAATAAAGAAACATAATAGTAATCACTTCATATTCATATCTCAAAACAAACATAATATACCTCTCAATAGATATCAGAATTCATAATTTAAACTTTTATGACTCCATGTGATAGCATATAAGATAACATACCCTTATGACTCTAAAATGCATAGCACCACGTATATTCAAAAATTTTTTG
>NW_021558086.1:0-2279 GCF_001605985.2 Dendrobium catenatum
GTACATATGCCTAGCAGCAAGACAAGTCCAACTTTACAAGCATCTTCATCTCCAAAAAGTCCAAGCCCAACTGTTTCTCCTATTCAAACTCCAGCAGAAACAGAATGTCCAAATGAACAGCCTTTGAAGAGTGATCCTACAGTTCCTATTGTTAGTCCCACTGATGGTCGAAGTCCCGTTGATTCTCCATTACGAACTGAATTTAGAGAAGAAAGCGCAGAGAAAATATCACATATACAAAAAAGAATTAATTTATTTTATGCGTACTACCAAAAGAATGGATAAAGCAACATTCGGCCCTAACATAAGGCCATATTACTTTGCCAGTTCATATGGCATGTCCCAATCAGTTTCTTTTGTTTGTATAACCTTGTTCCATATTATTTACAGAAAAACATCCACAGTCGACGCTGTTTTCTTGTGTTTGGCAAATTTGGGAGAGTTGCAACGGCCCATGTTCTTATATCATCCTCAAAAGCATCTTCTGCATCTTGGATAAATGAGATATCTGAAAGACTTATAAAATTATTACAATTAACTTCTATAAAAATCTAGAACCAAAGATAGTTCAAAAAATATAGCCACTTCTGGAGTAATGGATTTGTGCGTTGGCTTTTGGGTAATGAATCCATGAAATTCCATCTTTTGTTCTTCATGTTTGCAACTAGTAACGTCCAATGTCTTTCATGTATGATGGGGGAACAAACAGGTATGTTCACATTCTTAACAGCATCTTTTGGTGATTTGATCCACAAATGATTTTGTTTGCTCCTCTTTATTGTCGAACATAATTATCCCTTGGAAAAGAAGCCAAGTCAGTCAATTATTGACATCGTCCAGTTAATGATCTTTCATATGACGTCTAGACTATAACAGGATTACTTAACCCAATGAAAAGCCGAACATATAGAAAAGTTCGATTCAGTCCTGAGAACCATTTTGTTTTTCCAGATAAAGATATGCAAAAGTGTCCATATTGTGGTGTCAGCTCTTCGCCTCAAACAATTCGTCCATTTGACTTCTAAAAATAATAGCATCTCCAATTCCGAAAATGATATTCCTCCCTGGTATAATGTTATCGTATACATTTAAGAGCTTGACAGTTTATATGGAAAATATTTTAGATAAAAAGGGTAAAATACCGATTGTACGAGTTTTTAATTACTCGGGTATTAAACAATTTTGTGGAATAACATAAGAACACATTTCATATATTTGTTGGTGGGAAAAAATAGCTTAAAAACATGTGAAATACCGAGTTGTTACGAGTTTTTATTTTCGCTATTACTCGGTCATTTAACCAATTGGAACATAACTCGGTATAAACATTTTGTGAATAACATTAGAAAATTCACATTCATATATTGAAAAGTTAGCTTAAAAAACATGAAAATACCGAGTTGTACCGAGTTTTTATTTCTCGGTATTATCGGTATTTAACAATTAAAAATGCCGTACTTTTTTGTGTACTTCTTTTAGAAGCATCAATTGTATTCCTCTTCTCTTCAGGTAGTAACAAGTCTTCCTCGGGTACTCCAAAATTCCTTTGCCGCACGCTCTACATATTTTGATCCTCAACATCAACAATCTTCAGTTTTTTTGTTTCAACTGGTTGCAGCAGAAGGGAACAATTTTTGTTGTTTCATCCTGAGGCGCAGATACGTTTTAATTAATTTTCTTTTTCTCTCAGTTTTGATGAGCGTCGCGTAACTGTTTTCTTGTACTACTGAGGTATCCTGTTTTACTAAGGTTTTCAGCGTCTTTATTTTAATCGTTTCTAATTGGTTTTCTCTTGCTTCTATGCACCAATTTGTTGAATGGGTTTTACTCTTTTCCTTTTCCGGTCCTTCCTCCCATGTACTCTTCTGGTATTCCTCCGTGTTCCCTGATGAAGGTATAGTAATTCCTCATCTCGGATGTTTCGCTTTCTTACAACTATTTCATCAACAATTTTTTTCTACAGTTGAGAAACTTCATTCAAATTTATTGGTAGATACCGTTCTTTCAACTTGACTGCCACTGATACGATTTTCTGAGAAGTGAAATATTGTGGAAATATCACTTAATATCTTATATATTCCACAAAATTTTTCATATGTGATCGGATTTTAACTGAAATACTTCATGGTCCAATGCTTTCCACCGTTTTTGCCCAGCAGTTTTTTCTCCATTTCGAGTGACTGAAATTCTTTTACCATTATTCATGTGTGAAATTCAGTTAATTATGGATTGATTATAATCCTCAAAATTCGTTTCATTCGTACACCGCGTTGAAATCG
>NW_021558087.1:0-256 GCF_001605985.2 Dendrobium catenatum
CAATTAAGGTATAATTTGGTAATTTCGTCCAGGCCAACATGGGGATCATCCTGGCTAATAATTTAAAAATACCGTATACCTTAATTGTCTAAGGCGGCTACTTCTTTTTGTTTTGAGCTTATCGTCCTGGCCGATACACGTATCGTCCATGCCGATAGGTTAATGTCGGCTACCTTTCTATTTTGAGCTTATCGTCCTGGCCGATACACGTATCGTCCATGCCGATAGGTTAATGTCGGCTGCCTTAATTAAGAAT
>NW_021558088.1:0-397 GCF_001605985.2 Dendrobium catenatum
TAGGAAATTCTTTAGTTTCTTGGTCTAGTAGAAAATAAAATTTTGTAGCCTTATCCACTGTAGAAGCTGAATACATTGACTTAGGAAGTTGTGAGGCACAAGTTCTTTAGTTGAAATAATAGTTAACTGATTTAAGATTTTTAATTGGCATAATTCTAATTTACTGTGATAATACTAGTGCCATTTGTATTTAAAAAAAATTCTATTCAATGTTTTTGAGCCAAATATATAGACATAAGGCATCATTTCAATAGGGATCATGTATCCAAAGGAGAAATTGAATTATATCATATTTCTACTGAAAGTCAATTTGCAGATATTTTTATAAAACCACAAGTCTTTAATACTTTTAACACATTTAGAAAAAGGCTAGGTGTGATTGATCATAATACTAAAT
>NW_021558089.1:0-273 GCF_001605985.2 Dendrobium catenatum
CCTCCAAATACTATAACCCGCTGACTACGATCCCTCCAACTTCTTCATCTTTCGACTACAGTCCCTTTAAACACCATCGCCTACCGACTATGATCCATCTTACCTTCATTATTCGCCAACTACCGCCCCTTTCGATCTCAGTCTCCTGCTGATCGTGGCTCCTCTGATCTTTGTCGTCCTCTGACTATGGGCACTTCAACCTCAGAGTCGCTAGCTGACTACGGTCCCTCCAAAATAATATAACACGCCAACTACGATTCCATCGACTTCAGT
>NW_021558090.1:0-231 GCF_001605985.2 Dendrobium catenatum
GGTTCAGCTGCTAGTGATTTCAATTAAGTGTTACTGGTATCAGCTTATTTCAATTATTTACCTCCTCAACATTCCTATCCAAGAGGAATTATTTCATCTTAAGCCATATTTAGAAGAAAGATAATGATGTATAGATGATCATGCTATCCCACAAGAGAATTTGGGCTTTATCTATTGTTGAGTGCAGCCGCAGGCAACCCTCTTTTTCTAGTAGGCTTTTAATTAAAAAAA
>NW_021558091.1:0-267 GCF_001605985.2 Dendrobium catenatum
TTCCAAGATATCACATTTAAGTTGTTGCAAAAGTTCTCTCCTTCACAAACATGTACAAGAACTTGTAGCACCTTTGATACACTTTTGTTGCATAAGCTTCCCTTAGGAAGTAGCCTGAAAAGCGGGTCTTATAACTTAATCCTTTAGACTAAGATGTCCATAGGTTTAAATTTGATTGTTTAGGATTTAGGGTCATTACAATTTATTTAGTAATTTTTATAAAACGTGGGTCTTATGACTTCACTTAGAAGTAGCCCAAATAGCAGG
>NW_021558092.1:0-1678 GCF_001605985.2 Dendrobium catenatum
AGACAATGTAAATATAATGAAGATGATTCAGGATTCATATGCCATTCATGAGTTGTGAAGAGCAAGAAATACCCCTCCTACTCTAGCCTTCTATGAGTTGTGAAGAGAAGCATCTATGTTAACTTTAATCCAATCAGGTGGAGGAGAATGCCAAGAATTCAGCAACCCAAGTGGTTGATTAGCACTCTCTATACCTGAATTTGCGTAGCTAAGGTTGTTAAAAACTGTAGAGTTACAAACTGCTTGAGAAGCAGTCAATACCGCACTGATTTTTCTCCCTTCATGAACATAAATATTCCTTGCCTTCCAAGAATGGAATATAGAATTACAAAACATATTTTTCATCCATGAATTTTGCAAATCCAACCATAAGAAACAAGCTTCCAAAGAAGTAAAATATGGAATACCAAATCCCCATTTGTTTAAAACAGCCATTACTTCTTTAATCTTCTTGCATCGAAAAACAATGTGATCAATGTTCTCCAGTTCATCACAACCTCTAGGACATTTTTTCATAACCTTGCAATCTCCTAAAGCATAGAAAATGATAAGTTGGAATTGCATTGTTGATTAATCACCACCATAATACTTTCACTCTCGGATTGAGCTTCATTTAATCAAACTGTGTCTAAAGAGCATTCTCTATTTTTTCAGTATCCAAAGCCTCAGATGCGAGCGCAGATAAAGTTTTCCCTGAGAGCTTATAAATAAGCTCTAAATTGTCTTCACCATTACTTAAAACAGTAGATGAGATCAGTTTGATTAATTCTTCTCCAAAGAATTCTTTCAGTTTTAGAATGTCTCAAACTCCATTCTATAAGAAATTTTCCACCATTAAAAAATTGCTTTCCATTGGTTTGATAAAAGTAGGCCAAAGCTGAAAACTTTTGTCCAAAACCCATATATCTTCATAAACATTAATTGATTTTCCATCTCCAACTGTCCATTTGATAATTGGCTTCAAATACTTGAATCCATTGCAAATCAGTTTCCATGAAACCGAGACATTTTTCCTCCCAGATTCCATTTCCAGATTACTCCCATACTTTGGAAATAAAACTTTATGCAGAAGAGACTCTTTCCCTTGAATATATCTCCAAGCAAGCTTAGCCCTCAAAGGCCCAGCTTTATTAGAGCAAAAACTAATGCCCATACCTCCCCATCTTCTCGGTTTGCATAAAAGATCCCAATTAACATAGTGAAGACCTACATTACCATCACATTTGTTCCATATAAAACCTCTGCAAAGTTTATCAATTTCATTCAACACTTGTTTGGGAACCAACAAGTTTGTAGAATGAAAAGTAGGATAAGATAATAGCACCGATTTTACCAAAGAAATCTTTCCAGCAAGAGAGATGAGTTTAGCTCCCAAAACACCAAGCATACTCATCATTTTATCAATAAGAAATTGATAATCAGTTTTAGAAATCCTCCTTAGCACCACCTTGATTCCCAAATAACTGAATTCTTTCACTTCTCTAAATTTCATAGTTTTACAAATCTTCTTCTTCATCCTAGTCTTCACAGATAGCCCAAAAAGAATGCAAGATTTTTGCAAATTCATCCTTTGCCCCGTCCAACCACAGAAATCCATAAGAATCTTTTTAACAATTTTAACCGATTTTAATTGGGCATTAGAAAAGACAATAATGTCATCGGCATACAGAAGATGAGA
>NW_021558093.1:0-299 GCF_001605985.2 Dendrobium catenatum
GTTCATACAAAGGTTTATTAGTGCAGAGCACCGGGTCACAACAAGCTCGGGTTTGGCGAACTAATTTCCCTTGAGGCCTAGGAGGTATGGGTTATATGAGGTTGAGTTAGTCTAGTCATACAAATATTCATGATGTATTTCATTCTTATCTAGTTGTTTCTCTTGCCAACGAAGAAGACCCGGATAGTGGTGAGGATAGAGTCCTTGATGCTCTACGAGAGTTTGAAGATGGCGTCACTTCCGTCATGGATGAACTATGTGAGGTCAACTTAGGCACTGAGTCAGATCCTAGGCCTATC
>NW_021558094.1:0-311 GCF_001605985.2 Dendrobium catenatum
TAAGATGGACCAAATATTCTGAGCTCGTATTCGAACTTGGGCCATACGACATTAAGCGAGGATTTGTAAATTTGATGAATTCAAGTTTGGATGAAATTGAACATGGACTCAATACATGCAAAGGTCGAAACTTGGATCACACACGAGGAAACTCAAACTATAAGACCTCGACGAGCGAACTCCTACGATAATCCCTACAATGCCTGTTGATTGAGATGGCAATACGGGAGACCAATAAAGAAAGATCCGTCCCTACAAGCAACTGCAAATTCATCAGAACAACCCACCCGAGATGGGTGAAAGGGTGGATT
>NW_021558095.1:0-517 GCF_001605985.2 Dendrobium catenatum
GAATTTTGTGTAAATTCTGTATACTGCCGTTATGCCGGCGGATTTTCGTACGATTTCTGAAATTGTCCGGATTTGTTCTGAAATGACATGTTATGATTATGTGTTATAAAAAGGGAGTTATAAGGGGTCAGGATCCTGAGAGATCATGTCTGTGTCACGGAAAAATCTGAAATGAGCTCTGAAATCTATTTCTGAAAACAAGTTCCGGATCCGATGATAAGTTCTGTTATGGTGCTATAAGCACATCTGTTCTGGTGCCATGAAAACAAAGGGAGGCATAAGGGGCCAGAATCCGAGAGATTCTGTCAGTGTTTGGGAAGAGAGGCATAAGGGGCCAGAATCCGTTGAGATTCTGTCAGTGTCAGGGAATCTGTTCTGACTTTGATATGTTCTGAATTGATTTCTGATTCTGATACGATTATGTCTGTTCTAATATGACTTCTGATTTGATATGATTTAATCTGATTTCTGATTTTTGTTCGTTCTGTCAGCTCTGATGTGATGTATTTCTGTTCTA
>NW_021558096.1:0-227 GCF_001605985.2 Dendrobium catenatum
ATATTTAAAATTATCAATCAAAATATTCTTTTGTGCTAAAGAATACAAATATTTGTTTTCCAAAGTATATGCAGGTGATCTTTCAAGAGTTAGAGACACCGTCTTCTCCAACAAACCAAGACTCAAAGGTCAAGAAAGTGACTTTTGTGGCTACACACTCCTACAAAATTGAGCCGGAAAAGCTTGAAGTCTTTCAACAGCCTGAAGCTTAAGGTTCGAATGGGTGT
>NW_021558097.1:0-227 GCF_001605985.2 Dendrobium catenatum
TATACAAGCCCTTTTAAATTTCTCTTTCAATTTTGAATAAGAATAATAATATATATGTATTATACAAGCCCTTGGAGGACTTCCAAGGAAGGAAGGCATCATAGCGAAGGACCATTCATGGAGATCTACTTCGGTTTCAGTTTCTCCGTCATCATTAATGTAACCTTCATCACGTTTGGTTACCTAATGGATAATCATAAGTGCTAGTTATCATAATCATTTGCATT
>NW_021558098.1:0-820 GCF_001605985.2 Dendrobium catenatum
AAAGTCTTTTCTCAATCTTAGAAGCCTCTCTCTCTCTCTCTTAAAAGCATCTTACTCTCTTTGAAGCATCACTTTCTCTTAAAAATATCTCTATGTCTCGTGGAAGCTTCTCTCATCCTCTCTTTGCACAATAAATGTTTCTTATAAGCCTTTTCTTTCTCCTTTATAAGCATATAATCTCTCTTTTAGTAGCCTATCTTTCCTACTTTCTCTCTTAGAAGTATTTATCACACTAACTTAAAGCTTCACTCCCTTAGAAGGCTTGCCCTTTCTTAGAGCCTCTCTCTTTCTCTAGATCTCTCTCATTTAGAAGAACTATTTGTCATTCCTAGCAACAATACTTTAGTAGCCTAAAATCCTCTCTTAGAAGACTCTTTCCCTTACAAGCATCTCCTCTTAAAAATCAAATAGATGTCTCTCTTTTCCTCTCAGTCTCACTATCTTAGATGCCACTATCTCTCAAAAAATCCTCCTTTTCTCTCTCTTAGAATCCTCTCTCTCTCTCACTATCTCTTTTAGAATACTTCCTCTATCTCTTTTATACGTCTCCCTCATAAAAGTTTATCTCTTAGAATCCTCTCTTTGACTTTCTTAGATGCCTCTTTCCTAAAAGCACTTCTTTCTCACGCTTGGAATCCTTTCAATCTATCTATGAAGCTTCTTTCCTTGAGGACTCTTTCTCTCTCTTAGAGGCTACCTCTTTTCTCCTTTTCTAGACACTATTTTTATTAGAAGCTTTTAAGTAACATAGAAACCTCTCTCTCTCTTAAAAAATAATCTTTATCTTTAATAAGTGTCTCTCTATTAAACACACAGACGT
>NW_021558099.1:0-349 GCF_001605985.2 Dendrobium catenatum
GCCATCTGTAATCTGCAAAATCACTAGTGGAACTTTACAACTAGGCGAGGCCCCGTGGTTTTTTCCCTTTTTGGGTTTTCCACGTAAAAACTCTGATGTTCACTTTCTCTTTTCTGTTGTGTGCGAAATACTCGTGCAACGCTAGGACGCGAATTTACAAACTCTACCGCCGCATATATTCTCGCACGCAACAGTTATTTATCTCAATTTTTTATAAATATTTGTGAGCAATAGTGTTCACAAATTTTTAATCTTTTATTAAATTTTTATGTTTACTTTTTTTTTTAATTCTTTTTTATTAATTTTTATGTTAAAAAACTACAATAAAAAATCTAACCCAAACCAGCAG
>NW_021558100.1:0-237 GCF_001605985.2 Dendrobium catenatum
GAACGTAGTTCGTACAGGACGATCAGCTGTATGAAAATATTTCGTACACATATTCAAATAAGGTCATTTCAGATCGTTTAAGTAAAATCGTCCAGGATGATCCACAATCATACGGGACGATCCACTGTGTACAGAATTGAAAACTTGCAGTTTTTGGGTGGTTTTTCTTGTCTTTTGTATAATTACTCCAAATTAGAGTACCACCCAATCTTTTTGTCATTTGATCTTCGTGCCTCT
>NW_021558101.1:0-1031 GCF_001605985.2 Dendrobium catenatum
ATATATATATATTGACAAAAATAAATATATTAAGCAAAAAAGGAGTACATGAAGTAATGTAGCAAAAGACAAGAAAGCAAAAGAAAAAAAAATGTGGAATCAATATGAAGAGCTCAGTAATTGGCTGAGGCTCCCAGCTTCCCCGAAGCCAAGCACAACCATCCAATTTGGTGAAGATAAACACGAAGAAGCCAACCGACCAGCCAACCCAACCGAGTAAGAGACCAACACCAAAGGTTGCGACGAGCCATGACGACTAAGAAACGAGCCCCAGCTACATCATTGCCCGGCAAAAGTAACGGCCAACAGAAAAATAAAACGGAGTTCAACCCGAGAGACAAGAAGGCAACCAACACGGGAGGAAAACTACCTACCCTGTCTGCTCCTCCCACGAGCGCTCGCACGAGAGGCGACAGAAACAACCTGATTGTCACACACCATTTTAAAATCATGTACAGGATCAACACCTCAATAAGACTTCGAAGAAGAATCAAAATCGTATTCAAATTCAGACATACAGTGAAGCCAATCAAGATGTACCTTCACATCCACCCCACAATTATCTCCCACATGATACACCAAAGCTTGGGGCTCGATTAAGTTCACTGGCACATCAATAAAGGAATTACGAATAACCACTATACATTCACCTGAATTAACACCACCTCCAACAATAGCCTCAGAAAACTCCACACCACCATTAGATAAAGGAGAAATAACATAATTCACACCGCAAAGAGCAGCATTTAAATTCACACAGCAATTCTTCACAGACAGAGGATCCCCTCCCCCCACCTTAGCAGGGGCAACCGAAGACAGAACTGGACCTAACGGACTGGAAGCCGCGAGAACATCAGCATTAACTAAGGCCAATTAACCCATCAAATTAACAGGCAAAGACACAAGCAAAACCAAATCTGAAAAGATGACTTCCTCCTCACCAACACTAGCATGAGAAGGAAAAGTGGAGGGAGGAAACATAGCATCCTCAGTAAAAGTGTGATGCCCCAGAATCAAATAGTGAAAGGATT
>NW_021558102.1:0-321 GCF_001605985.2 Dendrobium catenatum
TGCTCATCATTGACCACTTATTATTATTATTATTATTATTTGCAAGCTAGATTCTTTTCCAAAAACTCTTAATTATTTTTAGTTGTGAGTATATCTTCTAGATATTAGAGAAGAAAAAATCACACTCTAATATAGGGAAGAACAATCCACAAAATAGAATAAAAAATCATATGAGAGATGCATTGATAGGATAACGAGAAATCTTGAAGTAAAAAAACTTTGATTATTATAAATATAATCTAGATTACTGTAGCAAGGTAGAAAATATCTCAATTACAAAATTCAGTTATTAATTTGAGATAGACTTTTATTTAGAAAAGA
>NW_021558103.1:0-285 GCF_001605985.2 Dendrobium catenatum
TTTTATTGGAGGGGAAGGGGAAGAAAATAAAATACATTTTTTTTTTTTTTAAGATAACATTAATAAAAGGAAGGGTTACAAGTCCTTATAAAATCATAAGCTCTCTAAAAAGCAGCATTTAAATGAAAAACCTATGAGCTATTGATTCCAACTACTACAAAAGAGGAAACATCTATCAAAAAAACCACAAACTAAAAACCAACAACGCACAAAATAAAAGAGGAAAAAACAATTCCAAAATAGGGCTCAGCAAAAGGCCAGAACTACCAGCATCCTTGAGACCGC
>NW_021558104.1:0-308 GCF_001605985.2 Dendrobium catenatum
AAGTATTTGAATTTCAAAATTTGATTGAAATCCAAATTGGAAACTTTCTTAAATGTCTTGAGTCATTTTAGGAAGGTAGTAATGCCCCTTTTTGAATTTGAATTTCAAAATAGAGCCAAAGGGGGTCAGCGGGTTTGGAGCTTGGGGAAAAGGGGCGGCGGAATGGGTGGTGGCCGCCGGTCGGGAAAGGAGGTCGGCGGATAGGGAGGCCCTGGGGGTCGGCGGGATGGGCTTTGGGAGTTGATCTTGTATGGGGAAATTAAGGGTAATATTGGCGGTAGTGAGGAGAAAGAGGCGTAGTAAAAATG
>NW_021558105.1:0-668 GCF_001605985.2 Dendrobium catenatum
CCACCTTCCTGGTGGTATTGTCTCCAAGAGTAACCTTGCCTCCTATCTTGGTCTCCAGCAAAACGAATTCATTAGCATCGCCAGTCATATATCGAGAGCATCCATTTTCTATGTACCACATACTCTCACGAGGCCTTTTGTGAGAGCTTACCCACAAAATCATCAAAAGTCAGATTTAGGAATCCAAGTAGGTTTGGGTTCCTTCTTATGAAAAGTATAATGCAATGCATGTGTGCTATGTTGTGACTCATATAATTTGGGTACTATGGTGAACAGTGCAAGTGTGTGAGATGTGTCCTAGCATGCCACATGAAAAGCATCTAACTCTAGGAAAAGGATTTCTTAAATGGTTTGGGTAGTAATTCCTCTTCCTAGGTTTTGGCTTTTGATCAAGTGTAAGTGTCATCCAATTTCTCTTAAGTATATTCAATTCATTTTTAATCCTCAAGTTAGTATCTTTAAAGCATCATTTTCAATTCTCAAATTATGCTCTATCTCTTTAGATTTATTAAAATCAGATTTAAGTGCGGTGTGTGAAACTTTCAATGAATAATGCACTTCAATTAATTCATAATGCTTTTTATTTAAATCATCAAATTCATCAAGTAGAGACATATGATTTGAATCAATTGTTGAATGATCTTTAATCAAAATTTCATGTTCTTTTT
>NW_021558106.1:0-424 GCF_001605985.2 Dendrobium catenatum
GGTGCTATTGTCTCCAAGAGTGACCTTGTCTGCAGCCCTAGCCTCCAAGAAAATGAATTAGTTGGCATCTCCAGTCATGTGTCATGAGCATCCACTATCTAGGTATTGCATGCTCTTATAAGGCCTTTTATGAGAGAAAACCTACAAAATTATCAAACTTTATACTTAGGAACTCAAACTGGTCTGGGTCCCTTCTTAGGGATGGAAGAAAGCGATGCATGTGTGTTATGTTGTGAATCATGTAATTTGGGTCTCCACACTTAATGTGTCCTACGGTGAATAGTACAAGTGTGTGAAATATGTCCTAGCATTCCACATGAAAAACATCTTACACCAGGAAAAGGATTTACTAATCTACTCAAATGGTGATGTTCTTCTTAACATTATGTGATGCATGCAAAGTTGGTTTATCATTTTCAAAAGC
>NW_021558107.1:0-372 GCF_001605985.2 Dendrobium catenatum
TGACCACTGGGGGCTGAAATGAGTCCAGAAAAAAATGCAGTTTATTGATCAACATGTCATGTTTGATGGTCTGGAAGTGATTGCAGGCTTTGATGAAGGCTTCAGGGTCAGGATCCACTGGATGACAGGTCCAATGGCATAGGCTGTAAATATTTGAAGGTTTTACAGCCTTTATATTTGGATTTAGTTTCTGGGCTTAGAGACCTCAGAATGGGTTCAAATTTTGAGGGTTGGCTATAGAGACATGTCCCGTCAGTATGGAACTAATAGAGCCTGAATCAGAGTCCATTTGACTGGGTTTTGGGTTTCTGAAAAATTCACTGGAAAAGGTCTTTAGGACTAAGCCTTAGGACCTAAGATCTGGGTCTGGAA
>NW_021558108.1:0-473 GCF_001605985.2 Dendrobium catenatum
GAACTAGATTAGGTGTGATTGATCTTAATGCTTAAATTAAAATTCTGTAAACTTTATTTGTTATGTAAATTATGTGTTTGTTTATTTTTTTCTTGTTGTTTGTTTTGATTATTTTGTTGTTTATTTTTTCTTTTGTTAGTTTTGTAATTTTGTATTTTCAATTTTACTAGAAGCATGTCATTTTGTTTGAAAGAATTTTCTATTCATTATGTCTTATTTCAAGTGTTTTTTTGTACTATACGAAATATGTAGTGTGTACATGATATTCTGTGTTGAGCATGCATAACTAAGTTTTTCAATTCAAATCGTACTATACAATGGCATCATCATCTATATAATAGTTTTTATCTGTATGAATGGGGACAATCTTCTAATTTTTAATTATTTTTAAACAGATCGTACGTACAAAATTGCCTTTCATCTGTACAATCATATGCAATTTTTATAGGGATGAACCTAACCACTATAAATAA
>NW_021558109.1:0-410 GCF_001605985.2 Dendrobium catenatum
AGATTGTATGTATTGCAGATCATTTCTCTTGAGATATTGTTCTTTGCTCATCACAACTCTCAACATATATCACTGGATTGAATGATTGGGTGAATATTATGAATCAATTTCTATCATCTGCATGCTCTTCGTATTCTACTTGCGAGTATTGCATATTGATTACTATGATTTGTAGAGGTTCAATGTGTTCGCTTGATATTGAGTGACAGTTGACTGCAAAGGTGTTATGATCTCCCCATTTGTCATTTCCTATTGTGTATGTGTAAGTTACTAAGGGTATCTTGGATCTTCAATTCCCATTCCTGAGCAACTTGGGTTTTATTATGACTGATTTCTCATAGTCATT
This sequence comes from Dendrobium catenatum, assembly GCF_001605985.2. Lineage (NCBI taxonomy): Eukaryota > Viridiplantae > Streptophyta > Magnoliopsida > Asparagales > Orchidaceae > Dendrobium > Dendrobium catenatum. The sequence goes on from NW_021558109.1 coordinate 347, forward strand.
TGTAAACAACACCTTGGATGTACGAATTACTGTATCTTCTTGCATGATTGTTTTATGACTGATG
>NW_021558110.1:0-295 GCF_001605985.2 Dendrobium catenatum
TTTTGTTCAAATATCCTAAATTTTATAGCTAATAAGTTATAATTTTTTTGAAACAAAACGGTTTAAAGGGTCGGTCAATTTCGAGTTGGATTCGAACTCGACCCGTGAATCCTTTTGACAATTATGCTTAAGAGTATACGATTTAGACCTAATATGTTTTGTATATTGGATGGATTTTTTGATGATGTATAGGTTACATAATAATTATAGATACTTAATTAGGACATCCACCATCCAATATATTTTGTATGACTAAATATTAATTGAATATATATATATATATACAAAAAAAATT
>NW_021558111.1:0-1144 GCF_001605985.2 Dendrobium catenatum
TTTTTTCAATTTCTAAGTAATGATGAATTTTTTATATAAAACAAGTGGACATAAAAAAAATATAATTTTTGAATATATCTATTTATAAATGATAAGATGAATCCTCCAAAAATATTTTAATTATCTAAGACTATTTTAAATAGAAACAAAAAAATGATATATTCCTTGAAACAACCCACAGATAGTTCAAATAAAGTTAATAGTGATAAAGATAATGACCTCAATTATTGCAACAAATAATTAATACTCGTCCAATAAAAAAAAAAGCCATTATACTTAACTTCATCTTCCAAACATTGGGATAATTGAGGAGAAAATTTTGGCCACATATTTCAATTAAAATGAGTTTCTAAAATTATTAAACTAACTTCTCTCTTTGTAAGGATTAAGCTCATACATTTGAAATGATGTACCCACGACGTTCGGCAATGGTAAGCAAGTGCTGAAGGTTAAGTTTGTAACTTTTGGTCTCCGGTTTAATTCATTGTAAGTACAAGCGGCTGTCGACGGTGATTGAAAGAGTAGGGATGAGTTGGAGTTTTCAAATGCGATCTCTCTCATCACAACCCTCTCCTCTGTAATTATCTCATCATTCTCTTCTCTTTTAAGCTTTGTTCCTTTCAATTTAAATTCATGAAAAATTTCATTAGTGATCTGTTGATCAGGAAAGACTTTCAAGCCTTTTGCCCTCGCAAGTTCAACCATCAAAAACCACCTATGAAGAAGAGCAAGCCCATCTTCATCACCACCCTCTATGCTCTTTCTCATATTCATCAATTCATTCTCCAAGTTGTCTTGAAGAAATTTTATTCCTATGTACATACACATAATTATAATAAATAAATTAATTAATATGTCTAAATAAATAGAAAATATTACTAATACATAGATCTTGTACCTTTGTTTATTTTGTACGAGAAACCAGTGATCTCCCAAGTCTTCAGAGCAATTAAGCAAACAAGAGTGGCCAAAAGATCTTCGCCGCTCCATTGATGCTTATAATTTATAAGCTCATGATGATCAAGCTGAAGTTCATGTTGCTCGTCAAACCAAAAACCAAGATCATTTTGGTTGCATAGAACCCATTCCAAATACTTTGGGAACATCGGGCAAGTCGGATCATCTGGATTAGGCACCATGGCAA
>NW_021558112.1:0-305 GCF_001605985.2 Dendrobium catenatum
ATGGAGAAAGGGGACTGGAGCTTCGGTTGGATGTGGAGTCGGAAGGTCGGCGGAAGTTGGATCGGAAGTGGCGATGGGATTAAGGCTTGGACGGGTAGATGAGAGAGCTCGGGGCTTGGTTTTGGCGTCGGCACAGCGAGCTAGGGTCGGGTGGAGAGGGATCGGGAGATTTACGAATGGGGGAGAGACGAGCAGCCAACGAGTGTGGGATCTCAGCTTCTATTTAACGATACAAATGATGTAGCGATCGAGGAGCTACCACAGGATTCACGAGGAAGAGACTGGAGCGGCGTCGAACGTGTACG
>NW_021558113.1:0-303 GCF_001605985.2 Dendrobium catenatum
GCAGCTGTTCACCGTTGGATCTCGCCAATAAAGCCTCTTATGGTTTTCGTTACCGATATATCTTTTCTTTTTTCCCAGGGATTTCTTGGGTAATCAGCTCCCATGCTGCAAATAGTCAAACGTTCCGCACCTTGTCGCTCTTCTTTCTTTCCTCGTGGGCAGGAAGCACACCAGCAGCATGCGTTGCTTGATTCCACTGTGTTTTTTGCACTTGACTGGATGGACAGTTGACCGGAAGAGAACTTCGATTCGCCCGGCCAGTAGGTGGGCGGCGTGCTTATCTTGTGTGACAACACTACAGAG
>NW_021558114.1:0-241 GCF_001605985.2 Dendrobium catenatum
ATTTAATGTTTTAGCCTTTTAGAGCTTGCTTTTATGCTAAAACTCGACTCGTTTACACTAGCTAAGATCTGATTAATTTAAAGGAAACATTAGCTAAGAAATACAAAGATTTGATTGCTGCTAAGTATATAAATCCAAAATCATAACTATGTAAATGATATTTTCCTCAGCTAAGAAAACACGATTTAATATCCATCTAACAATAATAAAATAAACATTCAAAATTACTCTTTACGTAGTG
>NW_021558115.1:0-239 GCF_001605985.2 Dendrobium catenatum
GAAAATCCCTCAGTCACAGGGCGTGGAGGAATAGTCCTTGGTCTTCCTATTGAACCGGCAGGTCTAACAAAATTCTCAGATCGAAAATCAGATCGTTGATCAAATCCAGCATGTGGACACTCTGCAATCCGATATCCTGGCTGACCACATCTGAAGCACTGACCAGCCATCCTGTAGCACTTGCCAAAATATCATCGTCCATAACTCTGGATCACAGGTGCCCCACTAACAGATTCAGA
>NW_021558116.1:0-1329 GCF_001605985.2 Dendrobium catenatum
GTTCCGCCCGAACTCCAAATAACGCTGGAATTCTGCCCGACTTCCACGGGACGCAAGAATTCTAACCAACTTCCACGGGATGCTGAAATTCTTCCAAATTAATGACAGAGTTCCCTCCTGATGCTGAAACTCCGCCCAAGTGATGCAGGAGTTCTCCTCGGCCACCAAGAGACGTCGGACTTCTACATGACGCTGGACCTTCACTCTTCGCCAAGTTTCTACCCGACGCCGGACATCTACCGGTTATTGGACTTTTCGCTAGACGTATATCTGAAGATGTATTTCTTTCTATTATTGGAATTCTACCTGACGCTCCGACCTCTGTCGCCCGCCGACTACACTTCTTCTGACTTACGTCGCCCACTAACTACAGTCCTTTCGATCTCCGTCGCCAGCCGACTACGGTCCTCCTGACTTACGTCGCCCACCGACTACAGTCTTTCCGACCTCCGTCGCCAGTCGACTACGGTCCTTCTAACTTACGTCGCCTGCAGTCTTTCTGACCTCCTTCGCCCGTCGACTACGATCCTCCTGACTTATGTCGCCCACCGACTACAGTCTTTCCGACCTCCGTCGCCCGCCGACTACGGTCCTTTTGACTTAAGTCGCCCACTGACTACAGTCCTTTCGACCTCTGTTGCCAGCCGACTACGGTCCTCCTGACTTACGTCGCCCACCAACTACAGTCTTTCCGACCTCCGTCGCCAGTCGACTACGGTCCTTCTGACTTACGTCGCGTGCAGTCTTTCCGACCTCCGTCTCCAGTCGACTACGGTCCTTCTGACTTACGTCGCCTGCAGTCTTTCCGACCTCCTTCGCCCGTCGACTACGGTCCTCCTGACTTATGTCGCCCACCGACCACAGTCTTTTCGACCTCCGTCGCCCGCCGACTACGATCCTTCAAACTTACGTCGCCCACCGACTACAGTCCTTTCGACCTCCGTCGCCAGTCGACTACGGTCCTCCTGACTTACGTCGTCCGCAAACTACAACCTTTCTGACCTCCGTCACCAGACTATGGTCCTCCCGACCAAACGAACATGTCAATAGAGATTCTTTGTATTCACATCATGTAATGTACTCTATAAAATGTACATCAAGCTAAGGCCTTCTCCCAAGGAAGGGCCTCATTTGTAATCAACTGCAATAATAGTGGATTCATTCAAATTGCGCTAGGCCCCGTGGTTTTTCCCCATTTTCAGGGATTTTCCACGTATAAATCTTGGTGTCTCCTATGAATGCTACACACTCTCTTATCTGATTGCGTGCCGGATTTTCGTACAACACTAAGACGTTAAACTTCATATTTCTCTACCGCCGTGAATACTC
>NW_021558117.1:0-285 GCF_001605985.2 Dendrobium catenatum
TTAGGTTTGTCCGGTACGAACGGTTATTCCATAGGTCGGTTCCCAAAAATTGCAGAACGACACTTAATTTTCAGAATCGGTTCACTTCATCCTTGAACAAATTATAGGTTTGTCTGGACGAAATTTTTTCCAGAGAGCAAATCATCCCGGGACGAATACACTTCGTCTTGGACGAAAATGCTCCAGAGAGCAACTCGTCCTGGAACGAATACACTTTGTTCTTAAACAAAAATTTTCCAGAGATAATTTTGTCCTGGGATGAATACACTTCATCCTGGACGATCA
>NW_021558118.1:0-202 GCF_001605985.2 Dendrobium catenatum
CGAATCAGGGAATAATTTCGACGGTTTCGATTTCCCCGAAATTCGAACTCTGCCGTTGCCACGCCTCTCAGTCGCGTGAGCCCTCGAAAAAGGAGTGGATTCGAATGACTTTAGGCAGGGGCAGAATGTCGTAGTGCCATTTTGAGCTTTTGGAGCAGGGCAGAACGTTGGGAGACGTTAGAAGGCTTGGAGGAAGCCTTCG
>NW_021558119.1:0-217 GCF_001605985.2 Dendrobium catenatum
AACATAAGCTTTTTCATATCATTCAATATCATTTATACCTCATCATCCCTACACATTTCATAATTTAAATCAATTATTTTTGGATTAAAATTATAAAGAAATTAGGAAAAAAATTTTTCTTTACAAATCCTCATTTTTTCTTCATTAGAGACTTCACAAGTCTCTTAGGAATAAAATTGGTTAACTCTAAGCTTAAAATTTGAAATTTTGGAAAAGC
>NW_021558120.1:0-966 GCF_001605985.2 Dendrobium catenatum
TTGCTCCATTTTGCTCCAACACTTTGTAGGGACTGTAATATCTTCTCACTATTTTAATCGTGCAAATCAGAATATGGACCGAAACATATTTGCAGTGCCATGCCAAAAAAGTAAAAGCCCAAAATAGTCTCCAATTTTGTCCACTGGTGGTTGATTTCACGGAAGGCAAAGCTGATGGCATTTAATTGGTCTTTGATGCTGTTGAGGTGGCCATTCATGTTGATTGTTGAATGGGTACTGTCAGCCATATTGAAGAACGATGAGTAACCGGCATAGATACTCTCTTAAGTTGCTTGGATAGCGTAGATGTCGGAGCATCTGGTGATGAGGCTTAATGATATTAGGAATTTGAAACTAAGAAGAAAATACTAAGCAATTTGAGAACACTTGAAACTCCACATAAGAGAAACTGAGAAAGTCTAGAGGAAGAGGTTGGATAAGAGATAAAATGGGTTTCAGTTTTCACCTATCTTTTCACTCTCCAAATATCAGTACATATGCTCATTTCCGCACTCCTAGACTTTGTCAGAACCAACTAAAAAGTGACTCATGATAAAAGCTGACCAACTAGAAAGTGACCTCTTCATGTTATTTTTACTCACCAAAAATTGCTCCCACACTAAACCTTTGTTGCCACATAGAAGCCGTTGAGCCAGGCTTGTCGTGTTGCACTAATTTGATACACCTCAAAAGTAAAATCATCAAAAAAAAAAAAAAAAAAAAAACAATAAAAAAACATCAAAAAAAAAAAAAAAAGAAGAACAATATAGAAACACAAAGATAGGGGTGATTTTTTTATTTCTCCTTCAATAATAAAGCAAGTACAATTGATCTATATTCAAAAGATAGATCAACTCTCTTACAAACAATAGACGCCATTAGGAACTCACAACAAACACTAGGAAAATAAACTCATCAATCTCTTCCCTAAATAACACTGCCGTTGCCAGGTCCCAAGTCCTGGAT
>NW_021558121.1:0-304 GCF_001605985.2 Dendrobium catenatum
AAACCAACTATATTAGTTGATAGAGTTAGGGTAGAAATACCTTTTGTAGATTGGACTATAGAAGAACGTGACTTAGCTCAACTAAATGTCAAATGTTTAAATAGCTTTTTTTGTGCTTTAAAATTTGAAGACTACATGCGGGTTTCCGCTTGCAAAAGTGGAAAGGACATATGGGATAGACTTTGTATAACTTATGAAGGTACTAATATGGTTAAGCAATCAAGACTTAATATCTTATTACATGATTATGAGTTATTTTGCATGAACCTAAATGAATCTATTTCTGACATGTACACAAGATTCA
>NW_021558122.1:0-464 GCF_001605985.2 Dendrobium catenatum
TGTTGATCAGATAGAACTAAAATTTTAACAAAAAAAAGAAAAAATAATGAAAAAAGAATAAATCCAAAGAAAAGCACAAAAGAAAAAAAACACAAAAATGAACAAAACATACAATTCCAGAAATTATTAAACACCAGGTTTAATCAATTATGAGCCGTGAGCCTCCATTTGTCAAGGTATCATATGCTCTCACAAGGTCTTTGATGAAAGTACTCCTATAAAAATTATCAGCAATCAGATTTAGGAACCCAAATAGGTTTGGGTCCCTCCTTATAAAAAGAAGAATGTGATGCATCTATGTTATGTTGCAGATCATGGTTTATGATTTTGATGATAGCAAACATTCCTTATTTCTCTACGATTGCCTATTGTGCTAACATTTCAGGTCCACACGATCAGACTGCAATTTGGAATCAGCTCAAGATTTGGTAGACTAGGTCTGTGTCAGTTTGTAATCTTTTTCC
>NW_021558123.1:0-301 GCF_001605985.2 Dendrobium catenatum
AAGAAGGAGAAAATAGTTGCATTAAAGGCGCACAAATAGGATTTTGAATCTTACGGGTCTGAAAGCGATGAAGTTACCTTCATCACAAGGTTAGTCAAAAGCTTTCTAAGGAAGAAACAAAAGCATCATAAAAATTGGAGAAAAGGTAAGGATCATAAATATGTTAAAGAATCTATAATTGAAGGAAACTAGGACATGTGAGAACTGATAACTCAAAACTTCAAGATAACACAAGAAAGGAAAAGATTGAAGAGAAACCTAAGTTCAAGAAGGATAAGAAGAGAATCCAAAAGGCTTTCTG
>NW_021558124.1:0-295 GCF_001605985.2 Dendrobium catenatum
CATATTTTGACCAACAATAGTAAAAATTATTTAAGGATTCATTATAAGTCCAAATTATAAACCATCTTTGCCATAATATAGATATTATTGTGCTCAAATTATTATAATTTTTTCTAACTTTTGGGCATTGTAGCGATTCCTTAAGAAATCAATAAATGCTGATAAAAATAGAATTTTTGGGATAATTAGGTATTCGTTTTACAAATTGATTTCACTAGAGCATTTTACACATTCTTAGCTAATTTATGAATATTCTTATATATTTTTTTATTCCAGAATTTGAAGATATAAATGG
>NW_021558125.1:0-381 GCF_001605985.2 Dendrobium catenatum
ACCATCTAAGGTTGGAGTTCTCCTCGGCTGCCAACTGACGTCGGACTTCTACCCGACACCACACCTCTGTTCGTCGCCAAGTCTCTACCCGACGCCGGACTTCTACTAGTTGTCAGACTTTTTTTTTTGGATATATACTCGTTGTTGGATTTATGTCCATGGACTTCTACCTGACGCTAGGGGTGTCAATTCGGGTCGACGGGTCAGGTTCGGGTCGAACCCGAGTTGACCCGGCTCTAAACGGGTCAACCCGAACCCGACCCGTTTTTGCAAACGGGTCGACTATCTAAACCCGGACCCGACCCGCGCGGGTTGCCGGGTTGACACGACCCGACCCGTCGACCCGAGGCAGAGGCAGCAGCGACGTCGTGGCAGGCTGGC
>NW_021558126.1:0-290 GCF_001605985.2 Dendrobium catenatum
TGGAGGAGAAGTGTTATCATTTTTGTAGGCTTGATAGAAAATTATTAGATCCATTTAGGATTCAAATCTTACTAAGCTCAAGAAGAGCGATAGGTTGACCAAAAATTATTTGATGTTAACCAACAAATTGTAGGAAATGAGATAAAAGAGATTTTTGGAGCACTTGAAATGTAATGTCGATGGGATAAGCAGTAAGTTAAATACAGGTGATTTGAGGAGGGTAGTTTACTTAGTGTATGGCAGAACATGTGGATCCATGTCTAAGAGTAGTGCAGTTATATGTGGCTTAT
>NW_021558127.1:0-390 GCF_001605985.2 Dendrobium catenatum
TATGATCCGGGATATAATAAAAAATAAGTATGATGCTTCTTACTTATCCTGGAAGAAGATCCCAAAGCTAGTTAGAGATATGTGGTTTGGAGAATTTCAGGTATATTTTTTTGGTATTATTTCAAATATGATTTAATTTGTACAAATCTTTTTGATATTGCCTAAATTTTTATATAAAGAATTTAGGTGGTTGCCTGAGTACAGCACGAGGATCAGATCAAATTTTGAGAGGAGAGGAGCGACCCGTCTCAGAGATATGTTCACGAACATTAGAAAGTCCGGGCAGCGTCCTAATTGGATTGGAGAGGGCGTTTGGGAAGATTTAAGTAGTGCTTGGGCTACCCAGAGTTTATAAAAAGGAGAGAGCAGAATAAACAGAACAGAGCCTCT
>NW_021558128.1:0-283 GCF_001605985.2 Dendrobium catenatum
GTCAAAATGGATTTTCGGAGTTCTGTTTGGGTCGAACTTGAACTTGACATGCCTTCAACTCAACCGACTCGATTAGCGAAATGGTTCACAACACAGGCTCGAACCTGACCTACCTCTAACTTGATTCAACTATAAGCTATTAAACATTTAAGCTTTTCCACTTTGTTCCCCAAGAACTCTTGGTGAATTTATCTTCAAACAAAATCAACTACCAAAAAAAGTTGAATCAGTTAAAAAAAATAAACCTAAAAATCTGACATTGAGTCATCATCGGCTGACCTGT
>NW_021558129.1:0-245 GCF_001605985.2 Dendrobium catenatum
AAATTTTAATCACTTTTAATTAGTTTCTAATGCAATGTATGCTGAGTGACTTTATTAAATGCATAAATTTGTATGTAGGAGTTTTTTTTGTCTTAAGTCTTAAAAATTCATTTATTTAACAGATTCAATAACATCTCCTTAACATGAATTATAAAATTAATTTGAATTATTAAAGTTATAGTCTTTATTTTATATATAACTTTAAAATAATTCATTTTAAAATTATATGTATATCTAGATTATTT
>NW_021558130.1:0-283 GCF_001605985.2 Dendrobium catenatum
ACAATTTGGTGGACTTCTCTTTTTTGAAGGACTTTGGGTATTTTTTATTTCATTTCTCAAATAGAAAATGTAACAAGTTAGCCGATTTTTATGCTAACTTAGCTTTATTGGGTGACTTTTTTATGGGATGATATACAATGTAATAAGATTCCTCCTTACTTTTTGTTTACTAAAGGAGGATTGTGATAGAATATCTATCACCTAGTTGTTTTTAATAGTTTTTATTTTAAATGCTATTGGCAATTTCAAAAAAAAATTAAAAAAAAAAAAAAATCTTATTTTT
>NW_021558131.1:0-238 GCF_001605985.2 Dendrobium catenatum
CCAATGACGGCCAGCCTCCTTCAACAATACTCTGCCCGTTCCATTTCTTCTCAAAGAAATTAAACATCTCCAATGAAATATCATCCTGGGCTGAAATTACCGTCCCATCTACCTTCTTCAAAGAATTAATACACTTTGTCCTCCTTCTAGCAGATGCCATTGAGTGAAAGAAATGGTTATTACCATCCCCTTCATCAATCCACCTTACCTTGGCTCATTGCCTCCACCACATCATAAT
>NW_021558132.1:0-641 GCF_001605985.2 Dendrobium catenatum
GCGATCCTTCATATTGAGTTGATGAAGTTCGTTTTTATGTTGCATAATGCGAGATCTATTCGCCGATTGAAGTCGGCGTTCTAACGTAAACCAGATGTCCACGCAAGAATGAAGATTGAGGACATAAGGTAAGATAGAGGCAGAAATAGTCGAAAATAGGGCAGAGGCCAGATTTTGGTCGATAAGCTGCCAAGAAGTGTACTGAGGGTTACTGATGACAACATTGTCGGATGACATGCTTTGTTTTGGAGGTTTAGGAATAGATCCATCAAGATAACCTAAGAAGTTATTGGCAGAAAAGAGTTTTGTGATTTGAGAACGCCATATAGGGTAGTTGTCGGTGGTAAGAGAGGTATTCAAAACGGTTTTGACATTGGACATCAGAAATTTTAAGGACGCCGGGATGGAGATGTCGGTGGTAGGTTGAGAAATCGGAGGAGTAGAGGAAGTAGCCGAGCTTTCTTGAGAAGCCATCGGAAGAAGATAGATCGGAAAAAAAATTACCTGGTGAGCTCTGATACCATGAAGAGGAAACAAGAGGCTCGGGACAGAGGAAAGTAAATGAAATCTTTATTATTCTCAAACGTATTACAAGAGGTCCTATATATAGAAAACTAATAACCCATGGACGGTCAAGATTA
>NW_021558133.1:0-237 GCF_001605985.2 Dendrobium catenatum
CCGATCATACATACGAACAAAAGTTCGTACAGACGATCTAAAAATAACTCGTTTAAATATCTTTTGAAATTCGTCCCCTACACTGAAACGACATATGTTCGTTTGGACGAACCAAAATTTCGTACAGGCGAAATCCATATTAAAAACTGTCTTATCCACTCAACCTCTGCTTTCAATCGTCCCGACGTTTGAGAAAAGGGAAAAGTTCGTCCTGGACGATATTCAGATCGTACAGAC
>NW_021558134.1:0-252 GCF_001605985.2 Dendrobium catenatum
TTATCATCAACAACAACCTTTAAAGCTATAATTCTATTTCCAATCCTATTAGTATTTATAACATTATCGTTTAAACTCTTATCTATAATAACACCTACACCATTTCTAGTACGACTCCTACCCGAATACCAAAGTTTAAATCCTAAACTATCAATTTCCTTAGTCTTCTCATCAACACATTTAGTTTCCTAAATGCACAAAATATTTAACTTCCTGTGAATCATAATATCTATTAATTCCATTAATTTTCCT
>NW_021558135.1:0-499 GCF_001605985.2 Dendrobium catenatum
TCAGTCAATGGTCAATGAATCTATGCAATACGAAAATTCATAGTTAATGAAACCAGTCAATGCAGCAGCAGGCAGATCGATAAACCAAGCTCAATCAATCCACGTCAATCTCAAAAAAATCCGTACACAGAAGAAAATCAATCAATCATTCAAATCAAATCAAGTCGTCAAATCAAATCTATACTATCAAGTCGATAAAATCAATCGAAAAAGCGATACGATAAATCTCAATCTATCCTATCAATAATTCAAATGTATCAAGTCAATACAATGAAGAATCAATAGTATCAATAAGTCTATAGGCAATACCAATATCCATAGCATCAATGAATCTATATCATATCTATATCCATTCTATTCATATCAATGTCAATAATCAATAATATCCATGCTCAATGATCAATCAATGAAATCTATAAATCCTTACGATACAGTAAATCCGATCAAATCAATAAAGCAGAGATCGATAAAACAATAAATCCGTATGTCAATACAGTAA
>NW_021558136.1:0-257 GCF_001605985.2 Dendrobium catenatum
AATGAGCCTTGAAATCATTTGATTTACTTTGAGATTAGTATTATATATGGAAAATTCATCTTATATTCGTCTTAAAATAAATCTAATAATTTTTAAGTACATCCCAACTGAAAATTATGACTTCGTTTGGGACAGCTTTTTAATTGCTTCTTAAAACAAAATTTCAGTACAAAAATTTTATTTTTTTTTTCAAAAATTTCGTTTTAATAAGCAATAAATAAATCGTCCCAAACGAAGCCTATATCTTGGAGAAATTA
>NW_021558137.1:0-292 GCF_001605985.2 Dendrobium catenatum
CTGGGATAAAATATCATTTGCATTAAATATAATTTTTAGAAATAAATAAAACTAGTAATCTAAGTATTTAAAAAGCACATAAGTTAAAAGATTTTTTTTTTAATAAAATGCTTTATAACATCATATTCCTTCATTTTTTATTAATATTCCTTCTAAATAAAACTCCTAGGGGTGTTGGTAAATAATTTTGACTAGCTTGCTTAGGCTTACTAAATTTTTTGAATTAAAGGAATTACTTAATTAGTTAATCATTTAATCAACCTATAAGCTTTCTTTAAGTTTTAGGATTCTA
>NW_021558138.1:0-226 GCF_001605985.2 Dendrobium catenatum
CCCTACGTTCACTAGCATTAGAAATGACATTAAAATCACCTCCCACACACCAAGGGCCATTGATGTTGTTAGAAAAATTGGAAAGTTGTTCCCAAAGGGCCATTCTATTAAATCTCGTGGTGGCAGCATAAACAAAGGACGTAAAACAGTTCAAATTAAAGACATTAACATGACAATGAACCACTTGGTTTAAATCAGCAATAATACTTAATTCAATATTATTATG
>NW_021558139.1:0-295 GCF_001605985.2 Dendrobium catenatum
TTTGTTGGTAGTGTCTCCATGGTCGAAACTAGAGGTTTCAACAAGGAGGCCGAACCTGGTAGATGCCGGCTTGATAGAGACGATGACCCACAGGTTGTTGGGTCCGATTCAGATGAGTCCATAAGGGCTAGGGGTGAAGAACATATTAAAGATTTGGAAAACCAGTTGACAACTATAATGTCACAAGTCAGAGAAATGTAAGAAAGATTCGATAAGTCAGAGCAAGATTCACTTAAGATTCAACAAACGGCTCGAGAAATTGTGGAAAAAGTTAGAAAGACAGAATCTGGTCCCA
>NW_021558140.1:0-370 GCF_001605985.2 Dendrobium catenatum
GAAACACTTGGAAATCCAAGTGTTTCCTATCATATATATTTTGAAAGAAGAATAAATAGTAATAATTAGGTAATTTGTAATCCTCCTTTTATGATTAATTAGAGGTAATAGGGGGGAATTAGGGTTATCTTGAATTTAAATGTATTTTTGAGGTCTAGGTTTTGGTTCTTGGGCTTTTAGCATTGCCGGAGATTGTGGAGAGTAATTCTTTCCTCTCGGATTGAAGGAAATTGTATCTTTCTTTATGTCTTGCATCTACTATTAAATACAAGAGTTTTGCTTGATTTTCTCTCAGATTTCTATTGCAAATCTCCTGTTTTCTCTGTTTTTGGCCTGTTTTCCTGCTGTGGACAGCAATATCTTTGCTGCA
>NW_021558141.1:0-556 GCF_001605985.2 Dendrobium catenatum
CTTGAATTCATTCCATTTAAATACTTTAAGTGTCTTTTGGAATGCCATGAATCAAGTCATGGCTAATTAGACCAAGTAAACCTACTTTGACTTGGTCAAAACCCCTTCCTATTCATGCATTTGCTTTCAAGCCTAATACCTAAGCATCAAACGTTCTCAAACCCATTCCTACCAGCTCTCTAACCTCCACACCATCTCCCATGTGGATTGGTTGACTATTCAACATAGTCAATAAAGTCTTCCAAAGGCTTTAAGAGGATTTAAATTGTTAAATTTCCCTTGAACACCTTTCAAATTTAAACTCACTATATGAAGGCCTTAAGATTCATCTAATCAGCTCCTTAAGCTCCACCCATGCTACCTTAGCTTCTATATGGCATGGGGACCAATCAAATGGTTAAACCAAGGTTAGGGAAGGGTTAAATTTTGTTAAATCTCCCATTTAAGCTAACCCACTCTAATCGAAATCACCTAGATGTTTAACTAGCCTCTATAACCTTCTTAAGACCTATCCCAGCCCTTTGATCAAAATCCAATGGCCCTCAATGAGCCCCAT
>NW_021558142.1:0-209 GCF_001605985.2 Dendrobium catenatum
TAGATCATTTAGATTATAAATTATTTTGAATAAGTTTATATATATATATATATCAAACATTGCTTATTAATTTTTGACTTTAAAAAGGAGCATAATATGAAAAATAAAATAAAATACTATCATATGATTAGATGAGACATTTAAAGAATGCTAATAAAAATATTATTGAGAGCAAAATTCAAAATTAAAGATTTTCTTTGATGAGGAGG
>NW_021558143.1:0-213 GCF_001605985.2 Dendrobium catenatum
GAATTGGTATTTTTAAAATTTAAACCCTCTTTGAAAATGTATTGAACCGAAATGAAAAATTTTTTTATTAAGTTTTTTTATAGAAAACGTTTTTCAACCACCGAGTTTTTAAACCAAAAATAAAATGTTTTTAATGTAGTTCGTCTGTACGATCTAAATGATCGTCCAGGACGAAATTTTTTTTCTCTCAAACGTCGGGACGATTGAATGCAG
>NW_021558144.1:0-2169 GCF_001605985.2 Dendrobium catenatum
AGAATGGTAACTCTTGTAGAAAGGCATAAATGCAAACCTCCAACCATAGAAATAGAACTTGTCATGGTATACAATAGGAATTGAATCCGCAATAACTTGTTCCAAATAACCTCTAGAAATTTTGTTCATTATAAACATGTAAATGCACTTATGCTGCCTTAACTCACTAATTGCAATTAAAATCAAAATATATGCAAATAAATTACAATTAATTGATTAAATTACAAACTCTAAATTTAAATTACTCCCAACATACACCAAATATTTCACACTTCTTAAACTTTGAGCTTTTCCCCAAGTGCATGAACAAATTTGGTGTTCTACGACTCCTTGTCTCTGGATCAACATGATCTGCTAAGTTTACCACTTAATTGTCACTCACGATAAAAGGAACCAAAAAAGATCTATATGGTTGTATTCATTATCATATCATCAACCCCATTTCATCTATCTTTTAATTAGCTATATGAATCCTCATCCATTCATTCTTGTTAGATACTAAATAAAAAGCTACCTCTAATTTTTGGCATAGCTTTTAAACATGTTATAATTTTATCTGGCCATAAAAAACACAAAAATGCTTATGAAAATTAATTCATTCCTAATATAACCCTACTATAATTAAAAACTCTTGACTTATACAACAATTATTAATGTTAATTACAGGTTCATCAAACGTGCACCTTCATGCCAACCAAATAAATTCTCATGTTAACCAATCACATACCATCTGAACATATAAAGATCATATGCCTTGTGTGTAATGCTTGTAAACAAATTTGTTTGTTAAAAACAAATTATATCACAATTACACATGATTACACAATCATGTGTAACATACTAGCATAGAAACTTATCAATCTTTCTAAGTCTACAAATCAACAACAACACAAGATTAACCAGCAAACCCTAAGCAAATCTTTTTCCAGATAGATGGATAGTGTTTCTCCATAGTAAGGCAATACAAATCCATCCACTTCAAATTTTTAAGCACACGTTTTTAAGTGCAATAAACTTTGACTTTGCCAAACAATAATCAAGAGTGTTGATAATCAGGTGTAGTGATCTCCATGCCTCCAAGGCTCCATGGCACACATATCCTTAAATAACTAGGATAAGGCTGATTCTTATGATGATGATAACCTTCAAGAAAAGATTAAAACTATCTATAATCTTAAAAATGAAAAGAATCATGACATGCACAATTCCTTGTGCTTCTATGATCATTATCATCTACCAGGTACATTGAAACATTTCATAGTCAATGATTTGCCTCAAAAAATATTGATGGTTTATCAACTTAAAACCTTTAAAAAAATTTCTAATTTAATGAGATGCATTCAAGACTTGAAGCTGCAATGTCAATAGTAAAATGCAAGTGTTTTTCATAAGCCATTCTCTCTTACAAGTTTTCAATGCATACTAGATACATGAAAAAATTAGCATCATGGTTGATGAAGCATTGTCCTTGCAAGCTTTTATAGAAAAGAAGTATAGAGAAAAATGAATTATATGATTTTGTATATGACGAAAACATACCATTACAAAAGAAACATAAGAGAAGAATGGACAAGGAGAAAAGCTTATTTTTGCATCTATAAATAAGGCCAATCAAGTGGACATTATGATAGTGTGCCATTTGATAGATGCCATGTTGAAACATCTCAATATTAAATTTCAAAAAAATGAACAGGACCTAGTTGCATAAACAACTGTATGGCTTTCACGCTTGAACATTACTAATTAATAACAACAATAAATAATACTGCCTCATACACAAGCTTGTGATAAGCTCCCACTGTGATAGTTTGAATGCAAAAACAAATCTAATGTAGCTCAAAATACCAAAAAAAACTTAATGGACGAGAGAAAAAAGCAATGTACAAACTCATCAAAGACAACAATAACACTGAATGATTCATATAACATGCATTAAATTTCGAATACACCACAAAATTGACAAGCGGTTCACCTAAAAATCAAGTGACTGCATGGAAAAGTCCAAGAAAACTTCATTCGCTCATAAGGAATATAAACATTAATATCCATATCAAGGAAGATCACCAGCTACCTACCACATTTTTAAAAAACAACAACTAACACACACACACACACACAAAAAATCTAAAAAGCCCATGAAAAGTAAATATTAGACTCCTAAGAAAGTAT
>NW_021558145.1:0-216 GCF_001605985.2 Dendrobium catenatum
CATTCACAACATATTACCATTCATTATAAGAAAAATGTTTATTTCCTACGGCTAGTTACAACTGGAAAATGTCTTAAATCTGTAAGATAAAATAGATTTTTGATAGATTTCTTTTTTCTAGTGAAACACACATAAGAAAGTGGCCTACAAAAAAACATTCTTCTAGAAATATTTATGACAGTTTTCCTATGGATTTTTTACATAATCATGGCAGAA
>NW_021558146.1:0-688 GCF_001605985.2 Dendrobium catenatum
TCCTGGTCAGTCTGTTCGTTCCGTGTCGCGACCCGGTACGAGCGGGATCCGTCCCGGATCGGGTCGGGTCATGACAATAGTCAAGGGATATTGAAGGCGATTGGATGATTTTAATTAGACGATAGCGGTATGGGGCTGGGGATACAATAGTTGGGAAATAATGGTCGGGTGACAATAGTTGGAAAATATTGATCGAGCTCTGATAGTCAAATGATGGCGGTTAAATGATGATAGTTGAACAATGATGAATGGGATATGATTGTCACGTAACAATGTGCTATTTTGATCCAATTTTTTTGTTTGATGACCATGTGCATATCTATATTTCCTTAAAAAATTCTCATTGCAAAATTATATTATTTTAATTTTTAAGAGAATTTTGATTTGTCATAAAGCCTTGGGGCAATCTTAGCCAATTGAAACTAATTAAGAACAAACCTTCATAGCTTTGATCAAAGAGGATCTCAATTGCTAATCAAGCTCTTAACCTAGAGATTGCATTTCATCAAACAGTTGTTTGACTTCTTACTATGCAGTTGTATTATAAACATTTTAAAATAAACTAACAACAACAATTACATCAAGTCTTTGTCCTACTATGTGGGGTCGGCTACATGAATCCTTTTTCGCCATTGTGTCTGGTTAAAAGTCATTATCATTTAAATCTAATAAAGAAAGATCATTTCTA
>NW_021558147.1:0-272 GCF_001605985.2 Dendrobium catenatum
TTTAGAAAACTTCTATTGAACAAAAAGGTCGCAGCTCATGAGTGAAGAAAAAGATAAAACAAAGATAAAGTGTTAGGTAATATGTGATTTTGCTTATGCACCTCCAATTTGTCTCATGTAGTTACAATTTGGATATTAATATATTCATAGAAGAAGCACGCGATTGGAATGTAAAATTTATTTGAGGTGCATAACTCATAAATTTTTGGTACATACATACCCGTGAATGATACTAGTGACATGGTTACTGCATCATCCACTACACCCACATC
>NW_021558148.1:0-1654 GCF_001605985.2 Dendrobium catenatum
TAATACGGTGTAAGGCCATAAGAGAATCCCATCACACCTTTTCATCTTCTGGTGATTCTTTACTACCATTACTGGGGTTCTCTCCTTGGCTCTGCCCTTGTTGTAGGATAAGGCCAGGAGAGGATCCCATTATGTTTTCACCTTTTGGTGTTCCTTACTTGGTTCTTCCCTCAGCTCTGCCCTTGCTATAGGGTAAGTCTAGGAGAGAGTCCTACTACACTTTTTCACCTTTTGGTGGTCCTTTAATACTTTACTTTTTACCCTCGGCTCTGCCCTTGCCTTGGGGAGAATTATTTTACTACTTTGTGTTGGTTCTTCCCTCGGCTCTGCGCTAACTACGGGGTAAGGCCAGGAGAGAATCCCATCTACTTGTTCACCATTTGGTGATATTCTGCTTGAGCACTATTTCTCTTCACTCTCTCTTAGGCTCTACTCTTTCTATAGGGTAAGGCCAGGAGAAGAGCTCCTTTCTTTCTTCCACCCTTTTAGTGCTCTTTTGCTTGTGTTCTTCACTCTACTTTATTTTTCACATTCGATCAACGCCAATACGAGTGGTTTATTATTTTATTCAACGCTCTTGTTGGGGGTCCTTTTATTAACCTTATTTTTCCCTAAATCCTGGTCAAAGGATTTGACTTGGTCAAATTGACCTGGCTAGGCCCTAAGACCCCTCTTAATCAGTTCATTGGCTCAAACTCAATCTGTGGAGCCGAGACTCAGGCCTTGGGTCAACCTGGTTGACCAGGTTAACCCAAGTTGACCCATTAAGCCATATTGGGTCAATTCTAGCTCTAATATATTTCAACCCTATTCTTGGCTCGACCCCTCATCCCTTTAGACTTAGTTGACCATGTTGACTAGTTCAACACTTAGCTTTGTCAAACCAAGTCATAATTGGTCAAATTAAGCCTAATTTGATAAAAATTCCCTTGTTTAATGCATTCAAAGATTTCCAAATGATCCCTAGTCTCAAACCACGGCTAAATGGTCCGATTTCCCTCCTAATTTACCATGGATTGAATCCTAGCTGTCCCCCCTTAAACCCTAGCCTATAAATAGGAAAATCTAGGGTTTCTTATGAACTTTGGCAATAACTCTCTCCCTAGACCTCCGCAAGCCCTGAGATTTGGTGAGAGAGCTCCCACGACCTACCCCTACTTTTTCCAACCCAAAGTCCATCGGTCAAAGCTCACCGGTGGTGATCCTCTAGCGAACTGAAGGCCAAAAGCTTCCTAGCCAAATTCCGTTCAATCCAAAGTAAATCAGAGCTCGAGTTCAATTAGGAAAACATACAAGGATAATCTACAAGCTCAACCATTCAAAGAAATTGAATATTCAACTGTTAGATCTCACAAAACCCTTAGCATATTTCACAACACATAGGGTGAAATAACTTTTTGAAAAGCTACTTTTAAGCTAAACAAACACCACCCCAAGATTTTTCTTCATTTATAGAGCTTAGGTTTAAAATTTCATGAAATTTAGTCAAGCCGTTTGGGAGAACAAGACGTTTTATCCTATTAGGGTTTTGGTTAGGCTGATGTTTCACTAAGTGCATTATGGACCATCGATCTCATGATCAACGGCACATATTTGGTCTAATCACAACTCCGTCCCATCACTGTATAGATTCCACATATCTGTGTGTTGTCCG
>NW_021558149.1:0-270 GCF_001605985.2 Dendrobium catenatum
TGTTGATTAAAAATAGTGTGGAGAATTGTTTCTTTTCACTTATTATCAATGGTAGAAACCATGGTTTTTTTTTAAATCTACTAAGGGTCTGCGTCAAGGTAATACTATATCTCCGGCTCTTTTCATTATTGCTATGGAATATTTATCTGGAGGTTTGGAAGACCTGTTTGCTAAAAATCTTCAACTTAGGTATTATACTAAAAGAGGCTTCAATATCACTCACTTGAGTTTTGCGGATGATTTCATCTTATTTACTAATGGTGCTATTAA
>NW_021558150.1:0-304 GCF_001605985.2 Dendrobium catenatum
AATTAAAATATTTTATTTTTCTTGGAAAAATTATTTTTGAATATAACTGATCATACTATATGATCACCACATCGTACTGTACGATCTGTTATAATTAGAAAGCTCGCCGTCCATTAAATTAGGAAAAGATTTGAATTAGAAAAGTTGTTCTAATCATATTATATGATTATTATCGTATTGTACAATGTTTAAAATATTGCCTAATTTAATCCTGTGATTATTCAATCAAAACAGATTAATTTTGATATTTTGATCGTACTGTATGAACTGGATCGTACTATACGATCAACAGAGACAATTCTGG
>NW_021558151.1:0-331 GCF_001605985.2 Dendrobium catenatum
TACGCCCTCCGTGGCACCACCCTGGCATTTAACTTGGAGATTAGAGGTGGAGTACGCCCTTCATGGCACCATCCTGATTCACACTTGCTAGTGGTGGAGTACGCCCTTCGTGGCACCATCCTAATCTGGCAGTTTTGGTCCTCTGTGTGGAGCAAGTTTCCTCCCCACATGACCATTTGCTAGTGGTGGAGTACGCCCTTCGTGGCACCATCCTAGTTTTCCAGTTTCGGTCCTCTGTGTAGAGCAAGTTTCCTCCCCATATAGCCTATCGCTAGTGGTGGAGTACGCTCTTCGAGGCACCATCCTAGTTTGCCAGTTTCGGTCCTCTGTA
>NW_021558152.1:0-232 GCF_001605985.2 Dendrobium catenatum
AGACGTTGGTAACTTTTTGCGGGAGGATGGACTTGTTTGCCTGGATTTGAATAAAGCTAGAGTTAACATGCGAAAACTTGATAGAGCTTTATTTGGCAGTCTGTTAGGACGCCGGTTGCCATTTTGGGTGGTGCAGAATGAGCTTCAAAGAAAATGGGGGCATTATGGCTTGACACAGATTAATCCTATGGGGTATGACCGTTTTCTATGTTGGTTTGAGGACAGGGAAGCT
>NW_021558153.1:0-1274 GCF_001605985.2 Dendrobium catenatum
CTTCATTTTATAATTAGGATTACTTTCTTTTCTTTTATATCCCTAAACCTATTGACATACGTACGAAAATCCTAAGGGTTTGAAAATAAAACCCCTTTTAGTTCTACAACTTTAGTAACACCTAAGGAAAAAAATTAAGGACTGAGTCTTAGATAACATAGACTTAGGGTGCATGCTCCTTATAGGATAGGAACACTGAAACAAAAACTTAGTTACACATTTTCTTAGATTTTAGTTTTCTTTAATCTACTAATAATAAACCAATTAATTATGAATTGTATGAGTCTTTAACTCCTAAAATATAATTTAAGAAAAATATTATTCTTAATCAATTGAAATAATTGAACATTTGTAATACATTTGAATATACGCAAAAACCTAAAATTTACAATTATTAGAGTCAAATTCCACTGAATCTAGTTGATATTAACTTCCTAACGACTCATCCATAAATTATAAGAGATGTAAATGAAATTAAGAGATCAAATCAATGAAAGCTAAAATTCTTTAAGATAAGAGACTCATAAATAATTAAACTTTAGAATAATTTTAAAATATCAAATCAACAAATTATGGATTAATAAATTGATTGCAATTCACCATATTTCCTTTTTTCCTATTTTTTATAAAAAACTAAATAATTACATATACAAGATTTGTTGGCCAACTTGAGGGATAACCTTAAGGCTAGTCGAGGAGGCTATTGAAGCAATTATGCCCAAGGGAGGTCTATGGGTTGTGAAACAAGAGGTTGGATTATGAGTACAATCAAGGCATGACTTCTGAAAGATAAAAAATATTTAGAAAATCAATCCTAAAATTACTAATGCTGTTAAACTTGAAGGTTAAAAACTTCCACCGTTACTACCTATTTAACAGAATCAAATACAAGTAACTCTAAATAAACTTCCCTATATAGGACGCTAGCCAAGGAACGCACACAGCTACGGAGCACACTCTAGATTGGTTTTTGACTAGGATACGACGTACTTTAGTCTTGAGGTTCTAGCCCAGATGATTTTTTTTTTTCTGTCCTACTGTGTGTGAATGGGCGACATATGCAAGATGTATGACCTGATGTGCATGATTTTCTTACTACTACTTGCTTTAGCTTTCTGTGATGCTTTTCTTGTGACGTTTTCTAGGCTTTCTTTCTAACAGATACTGTATGTATAGTGCAGCCCGTCTCACGCGATAGGCCACATATTAGAAGCACTCTTTTCATACATGACATTGTCTCTTTGCAATGGATGGTCAGTATCACTACAGCGCTA
>NW_021558154.1:0-954 GCF_001605985.2 Dendrobium catenatum
CAGCCATCGGATCGGTGCGGTTTGAGATCAACGGCCCCGATCTTGTCGGACCACACGCGGAACCACGGGATCAACTCCTGCGGTCGGACGAAACCGCGGAACGACGCGGTTCCGACCGTTGATCACAGGATCAACGGTCCAGATCCCGCAGATCCGGACTTAGGGCGAATCTGAAGACCAAAACGGTTTTTGGCTTCGTTCTCGCTCGATACTCCACCAAATTGCACGAAATTTTAAACCCGAGTCATGGAGATGAACAGAAATCGTGGGGGCCTAATTTCGAGATCTAAGATGAAGTATATAGAAGTCTATTTAGCTTTGGGTGTTCAAACTAGGGTTTAGATTTTTACCGAAAATACTCGATGAAATCGAGAGATCTCTGGCTTGTTGCACTTGTAGACTGTCCACGCTCCTAGTTGTAGAAGAAACCATGAGCTTTCGACGTCTGGATCGCACGCAACACGAGTTTGAAGTTCTTTGGCCTCGGTTCGCCGGAGATCTCGCCGCCGGCGGGGTGTCGCTGTCGGGATTAGGTCGGGAAGGGTGGAGGGAAGGTACAGGAGCTCTCACACAAAATCTCAGAGGCTAGGGTCGTCTCCTGAGAAAGTAAGAGCAAAAGATCCCTAATTGGACTTGATTTCTCCTATTTAAACGCTCTCGACCTAAAGTAAACGGCCAAGATTAAATCAGGGGTTAATTAGGAGGGAAATAGGTCGGTTTAGGCCGTGATTTCAATTTCAAAACGAAAGAGAATCAATTGGAGCATTGAATGGGCATTAATGGGCTCTTAATGGGTCATATTAACCTAATTATGTCTCGATTTGACCAAGTAAGGGTTTGACTTGGTCAAACCAGTCAATTAGGTCAGAGGGGAGGTGAGGTCAAGCCATGAATGAGTTTGAATTGATTTAAAATTTATTTGGGCTCTCAATGGGCTAAGTGGTCAACCCTGGT